>NC_134094.1:5295057-5517557 GCF_000715075.1 Nicotiana tabacum | reverse complement strand
AGCATCTTTGCCCTCGAGGCCTTCTTCACTTTCAGATTCGCTCATACTCCCAGAATCATCATCATCAGGAAAGGCCAACACTTTGGCTTCAGCTTCAAGCTCCTTAGCATTCTTGATCTCGGCTGTAAGATCGAAGCCACGAGCATGGATCTCCTCGAGAGTCTCCCTTCGAGACTGGCATTTAGCATACTCAGCAACCCAGTTTGCTCGAGCTTGAGCAGCTTCGGCAACCTCATTTGCTTGAACCTGAGCAACTTCAGTGTCGGACCGGTAGACGGCCACCATTGCATCAGCATTAGCCTTGGCCATTTTGACCTCCGATTTGGCCGCTGCAAGTTCTGTGACCAGCCTCTCTCCATCAAAAGTTGTTGAACCCAACCGAGACTGGAACACCTCAATTTTCTTGGCTTGCACCAAGGCCTTCTCTTTCAAGCTTCGGATTTGGGTCTCAACCGAGGCCAGTTGAACTCGGGCAGCCTCCTTTTCTGAGGCAAGGCGGGCCATGTTCTTCCATGCCTTGACCTCTGCTTTCACTGCGTTCACTTCCTCACGAAGCTTCCCAATACAGAGAGCTATCGCTGGATCTGTGGGACCGAACTGTTAGCCACCATGCCCGAGTCAGTGTCATTAACTTCAGAGATTCTTTTTACCTGCTAGGCCAGATCATCTTGTTCTTTCTGAGCTGCTTCTAAATCAGCCCGAAGTCCTTTTGCTTCCCCTTCTCTCTGATCTCTGAGAAGCTTGAAGGCATCTCTCTCCTCAGTAAGCCTTCGGATTTCGGCTTCGTACCGGCTCAGCTCCCCTCAGGATCAGAAGAAAGCCTCGTGATGAAGCACAGAAGCCTACAAAATAGAAAGAAGGAATTATACAAGGGGAGAAAAGTACAAGTATGAAAATTCACGAAGAAAATATGAACTTACCCGGTTCAGTGCCTGTTGGGCTTCGTTGAAAAGACAAGGCGCTCCCACCTCGTCCATCTAGGCTTGGTCTTCTTCCGTGACCAAACATCGAAGATCGCTAGCCACCCTTACGGGGGCAGCAAGAACCTGGGCATCCTCCGGGACCGTAATAACGATTGTTCTCTTACGCCCGGGATTGGCACTAGGGGCTGGAAACTGATTGGTCAGTTTAAAACTCAAGCCTCGCCCAAGCTCTTCTTCGGAGCCTCCAAGTCACTCAGACCGGTGACATCTTCTACCCCAACAAAATAACTACGGAAAGGATCTTCCTTTCCGTGGGCACCCTCCTCGTGACAAGTCTCAACGGCCTGAGCGTCGCGTATCATCGACTCGGAAAATAAAGGAAACAAGGGGTATTCCCCGATCTCTATTGCCCCAAGTGGGTCTTTTCGGGTGCCGCCTCCGTCTTGGGGAGCCTCAAGTCTGGTTTCTGCACCGGCATCCACCGCCTCTTCAACGGTCTCTTCGCCCCAAGATAAAGCATCTTTGGTTCCTCTCGGCTCGAAGACTTGGGTCGAAGTCTCCTCCTCGACCTCATCAAGCCTAGACGAAGCAGTATCAACTCCCACCGGTTTCGAAGTTCTCCGAATCTCGGTTCTAGCTTGCGCATGGGCTACTAGCCCGGAATCATCTTCTTTCACGTCTTCTTCTTCTTCTTCTTCTTCTTCTTCTTTCCTTAGTATTTGGACCAACTCCATAGTTAGTGGGATTGTGTTCCCCTTGAGTTTACGGGCTCTTCTCTTATTGGGTTTTTGACCCTCGGAGTTCGAGGCCCTTTTCCTCTTATTCTCCTTCGCCGGTTTCGAGATAGGTGGCGAAACTTCTTCATTCTCGGACGGGGGTCTCATAGTCGCATCCTTTCCGAGACCTATAAAAGGAGAAAGTAAGTAAAAACATGTTTGAAAAGCTGCTTGAACGATAAACAAATCGGTAAGTCAGGAAGAAAGCTTACCATGAGTATGAGCCTCACATCGGCCCTTTGACAAATCGCGCCATGCACGCTCAGCGTATGTTGATGTCGAAACCAAGATCCTAACCCAGTTCTCAAGGTGGGGAACCGCACCCGGCATCCAGGCAACGACTGCATCGATAAAAACACTGATAAGAGAGGATAAAGAAGTAAAAACAACGAACAGAACTTAAAGACGGAATTATACTTACGTTTCATATTCTATTTATCATGAAATGGCATGCTCTCTGCCGGGATTAGGTCTGTGGTCTTCACCCGAACGAACTAGCCCATCTAGCCCCAATCTTTGTCTTCATCTATACTCGAGATGAGCACCTTGGTGGCCTGGCGTTGAAGCTTTATCAGCCCACCTCGATAGAGTCTAGGGATATATAATCTTATGAGGTGGTTAAGGGTGAAAGGAAGCCCGTCGATTTTGCTCACGAAAAAACGGTGCAGTATCACGATCCTTCAAAAAGAAGGTTAAATTTGGCCGATGGTCACCTGGTATTTCTTGCAGAAGTCTACGATGACCGGATCGAAGGGACTCAACGTGAAAGGATAAGTGTAAACATTCAGGAACCCTTCCACATGAGTGGTGATCGCTTCTTCTGGTGCCGGTATCACAACCTCTTTGTTTCCCCAGTTGCAATCTTTCTTCACCTGGTCAAGGAGGCTTTTGTATATTGAGCATATATATCTCGATACCGGCTTGCATCGACCAGGAACCGATGGAGGTTTCTCGACCTTAATGTCGGAATCAATGACATACACCCTGGGAATAAGTTCTTCAGGGCGTGACTCCACCACTGATTTCTCGCCGGCCGGCCGAGATAAGGAAGCAGCCTCTTTTTGCGGAATAATTTTAGATGTTTTGGCCATTTAGTTTCTGTGGGAAAAGAAGAAATAAGATTGAAATATTTGGTGTTTTAGGAAGAACAAGCAAAGAAACTCAAAATCCTGAAGATAGGAAGCTTCGGAGAAGGCAAAGAACTAAGGAGATTGGAATGAAAAAGATTTGAAAGTAAAGTTTGAAATAATGAAGAAATGGGGCTATTTATCGGTTTCACAACGACAGTTCAAAACTGGTAGTGCCCGACCGTCGACTGGCGCGCATTAAATACTCGAAAAACTGTACCGACGAGACGTTTCGGTCACTCCTCTTGCTTATGTCACGACGATTACGTCATGATATACCGAGGTGAAGATCGAATGCTCAAAATCGTTTCTTGTCATTACTCTCCAAAAAACAAGGGGACTATCTGTATACGGTCTTTTGTTTGGTTAATCGAGACCGGGGCGGCAGCAGACCGAGGTTCGATCCCAAGTTATATTGGATCGTGACATGAATAGATATTGCCTAGCTCATTATTTAGGGATCGATCGAGATCGAGACCAGCTAAGGTCGAGACCGAGAAGGATAGAGATCTAGCGAGATCGAAGGAAGCATGCTAAGTCGAATAACAGAAAGCCGAGGAATCCGTGACCGAGCGAGGATTGTGGCGGAGATCTCGGCATGTATCAAGTCAAGACCGGTTTATTAGCCAATTAGGAGATTTCCTTCTATATTTAGAATTGTACCATATGTAGAACTCATCTACTATATAAAGAGGGTTCCAATCATTTTGTAAGAAGGACATTCACGCATAACAAAGCAATATATTACGTTTTCTTTCTTAAGCTCTCTTATTCAGTTGTTCAGTTCTTACTTTTCAATAAGATACTCAGTTGGTTCGAGGGGACCTAGCTTGAGGGTCAAAGTTGTGCGTTACATTACTTTGCTTCATTTTACAGTTAATTTCTAATTTCAATTCTCATATTTCTCAGTTTGTGCCAAGTGAAATCGCATATCGTTAAAATAACTTACAAACTTAATTGTTATTTAATTTTAAGGATAAATACAAATAATGTTCAAAGGTTCATTTAGTTTAGTCTAATCATAGGTCTTTATGTTTTTTTTTTGGTTGAAGTAATGAGAAAAAAAAAAAGCACCCAAATTCTTAGGGAGTAGTGTCTATGAACGAAAATAAACTTGTTGACGCCATCATGTTCGGCCAACTAGTTGCATGGCTTGCAGTCACATCAGCCTTGAGAATAGCAATAGGTTTGGAATACTATTAGGATTTATGTCCTGTTTGGTTAGCGGTATAAATTTATACGCTAACTAAATATGGTATAAATTTAATCTCATACTTATTTCAGGATATCCCATCTTATTCCACTATATTCCATCAAAGTTGAGATTATTTTATCCATCTTCCATGTGGTATAATTTAGTCCAGGGATTACAATCCCAAAATTATAATCCCGGAATAATTTAATCTACGTACCAAACGACCCCTTATTCCTATTTTTGGTTAACCAGATGATATTATTTTCTCAGTTCATTTTTAGTTGTCAACTTTTGACTTTATACTCTTTAAAAAAAATAATATGTATTTTATAATTTTACTCCTAATAATGATAGTATTTTCAAAAGTAAAATGAACACTAGTGTTCCTTGCATACACTATAGCAGTTTTTGCTATCAAACTATTTAATTTTGTATTTGAATTTAAATATATAGAATTTTAAAATTATTTAAACTAAAAATTTATATATTTCAAAACTATATAAAAATTTTATAGATCACAATACTTAACAATTTAAGATAGGTAAAAGAAATATGAAAAATTCACGATCACAAAAACTCTTTTTACTCTCTAAATAATATTGTTCCCGTCTCAAATTATATGTCGTGTTTCTATTTTACACGTCCTTTAAATATGAAAGATTTTTTGTTATTTTACCTTTATTTATGTCTTAAGATATAATCTCTCTTCATTTAACAATTACTCATAATTAAGATATTTAGTCTTCAAGAACAATTAATATTAAGGATAGAATAGGAAAAAATAATTAATTTACTTTTGAAACTTATAAAATGATAAATAATTTGAGATAAATATTTTTAAAAATCACGGTAGATAATTTAAGACGGAGTGACTAGTTGCATCACATAAATCGGAACAAAGAAGTATAAATCAACCAATTGCTAGCTTTTTCTCCCTTAGCCTTTGTAGATATCTGTTCCTCTTAACTCCAAGATCCAAATTTTTGATCATGTTTCCATCAAATTGGAGTAGTAAGTCAACAAACATTATGGCCTATGGTACTTATCTGCACTTCTCAATGCAAGTTCTGGTTATTTTTGAAAGGATTTTGCAGCAGCCATTTATAGATCTTATGATCAATTTGTGCATATCTTCTCTCCTGTGTTGTATTAATGTCAAAGGCAAATAGTATAGCTAGGTTTGAGCCTAAAACTGCAAAAAGATTTCATTTTGAAATCTTGATGTAATATTTCTTGTCTAATTTACTGCTAACAAGTAATGTGTGACTGTGTGTAATGAGTACCTTTGGTGTACAGTTTTATTTTTATGTGGGGCTTTAAATGAAGTATAACAAATACTACTATTATGCTTCGTTGGTAATAGTAAAACGCAGTCCTTCTATGGATTTCGCCGTTTCATTTTTCTCGCTTGTTTTTATGTCATCTTTCTAGTCCTTTCTTCATTCCTCTTTTGTGCTCTTCATCTTATTTTCTAAGAAATATTTTTATTCAATATTTTGGCATCAAATTATATTTTAATTAATTATAATTATAATTAAGTACTTTCTAGTATCATTTTAAGTGAAAGTATTTTACTATATGATAATGAATTAAAGAAATTAAATAAGACGTTTACCGTGTAAACTAAATATACGCAAAGTGTCAAAATAATCCCTTTAAGTCTGTCAAAAATAGCATGGGCTAGCAATTTTTCGGATTGGTATTTGGTAATCGATAAAATAGCCAACGTTTGCGAAGTCATTAAAAAATAGTCATTGTTTTGGTGAAACACGAAAAGTTCCAGCATAATATGCGAGATTATGGAGTTCCTACTTATAAACTTCCAGCATATTATGTTAGAACTCCAGCACACGGAATGTTCCAGCATAATATGCAAGATTATGGAGCTCTTGCATATAAACTTTCGGCATATTATGACATACTTCAACTCTTTATAAAATTTCAGACTACTATGTTGGAAGCTCACATATAAAAAAATATTTCTCCAGCATATTATGCTGGAATATTTTCGAATTTTTAACAGTGTTTTTGTTCAGATTTTATTTTTAAATGAAAAATGGTTAAATTTTGATTACTTTTGAAATTGTGACTATTTCTTAATTACCAATTATAAATCTAGCTATTTTTTGAATTTCACCTCTTTAAGCGAGTAGTGGTATAACGACCCAGCAGGTCGTTTTGAGTATTTCAGTCACGTTCCCCCCATTTACTACTAAATTTGTGCTTTACAGTTGTTATAGGTAAACCACCCCGAAATAGAGTTTTGATGATTCCAGCAGCTTCGTATGGTGATTTTGGACCTAGAAGCTTGTCCGAAAAATTATTTGGAAGTCCGTAGTTAAATTAAGCTTGGCTAAAATAGAAATATAAGTTTGGAAGTTTGACCGTGGAGTTGACCTTTTGATATTCGGGTCAGAATCAAGTTCTAAAAATTTTCATAGGTCTGTTATGCCATTTATGACTTATGTGCAAAATTTGAGGTCAATCGAAATTGAATTGATAGGTTTCGGCATCGAATGTAAAAGTTGGAATTCGTTAGTTTCCGTTAAGCTTGAATTAGGGTGTGATTGGTGATTTTAGCGTTGTTTGATGTGATTTGAGGTTTCGACTAAGTTCGTATGATGTTTTAGGGCTTGTTGGTGTATTTAGTAGAGGTCCCGGGGGCCTCAGGTGAGTTTCAGATGGTTAATGGATCGAAAATTGGACTTAAACAGCTACTAGAATTATCTAATGCCTATGTCTGGTTTCCTTCTTCGCGTTTGCGAAGGGGAACCTGAGGCATGCAAGTTTTGCTCTTCGTGTTCCCGAGAGAGTCTCGCATTCGCGAAGAGGAGCTGGGGTCAGGCAAGGTTATTCATCGCGTTCGCGATTGGGTATCGCGTTCGCGAAAGGGAAAATAGCTAGTATGGATTTTTGCCTTCGCGTTCGCGAAGGGGAGCTCGGTAAAGCATCGCATTCGCGAGCAGTGACTTGCGTTCGCGAAGGGCAATGTTGGTCAGCACCATTTTGTACTTCGCGAACGCGAGGGACATGTCGCGTTAGCGAAGAAGAAAAGCATGGACAAAAAGTTTAATTTTCCATTTTTGGGAAGAGGTGATTTTTGGGGGATTTTCAACAAAAATAACAGGGTAAATATTCTTAACTCAGTATTGGTCAAATTACCCGAATGCATGGTTATTTTTAATATTTAATTAGTGTATTAAGTTGAAAAATTTAGAAAACTCCTCTTCGTTTAATTTGAAGATTTGAGGATCGAGTTGATAAGGTGGTTCGACCAGCTATGTTGTATGGGGCTGAGTGTTGGCAAGTCAAGGACTCCCACATGCAGAAGATGAAAGTAGCAGAGATAAGGATGTTGAGATAGATGCGTGGGTGTACCAGGAGAGATAGGATTAAGAATGAAGCTATCCGGGACAGAGTGGTAGTAGTCTCTGTGGAGGACAAGATGCGGGAGTTGAGGCTGAGATGGTTCAGACATGTTAAGAGAAGAAGCATTGATGCTCCTATCAGGAAGTGTGAGAGGTTGGCCATGGAGAGTTTGAGAAGAAGTCGAGGTAGGCCTAAGAAGTACTGGGGAGAGGTGATTAAACAGGACATGGCGCTGCTTAAGCTCACTGAGGACATGACCCTTGATATGAGAGTGTGGAGGTCGAGGATTAAGGTATAAGGTTAGTGGGTAATTTTTAGTTGTTCACCGATAGTCTTAGTAGCATACATGTCCATTCATATTCTTAGATTTTTATTACGTTATGTGGTTTTGAGCGCCTCAGGTATTGTATTCCCTATTGCTATTATTTGGTACTACTTATCTTTTATCTCTCCCTTCTTCTTTTCTCTTCCTTCTTTCTTCCTTCCTTGTCTTCCTCTTCTTATTCTTGCCCTTCCTGAGCCGGGGGTCTATTGGAAACAGCCTCTCTACCTGCATTAGGTAGGGTTAAGGTCTACGTACAGACTACCCTCCCCAGACCCCACATGTTGGGATCATACTAGGTTTGTTGTTGTTGTTATTGTTGTTGAGGATCAAGTTGATGTCAAAATTTGGTAAAATTTATATGGTTGGACTCGTGGTTGAATGGTATTTCGAATTTTGTAACTTTTATCATGTTCCGAGACGTGGGCCCCACGGGCAATATTTGGGGGAAATTTCGAATTTTGATAGAAAATTTATATTTTCATATTGAATTAATTCCTATAATTTCAATTGACTGAATCGGATTATTTGTGGTTAGATTCGAGATGTTTGCAGGCCGATTCACGAGGCAAAGGCATTGCATATTAAAGAATTACACTGTTTGGTGTAAGTAACAGTTCTAAATTTGGTCGTGACGGTATGAAATCCCGGATTATGTGTTATGTGATTGGTTTTGAGGTAACGCACATGCTAGGTGACGGGCGTATGGGCATGCACCGTAGAAATTGTGACTTGGTCAATTCCATAGAACCACGTAGTTGAATAATCTGTTAATATCTGTACATTTTTCCACGTTTTAGAGAAATCAAACTATAAATCATGCTTAAACCATGTGTTTACACTGTTGGGACCCACAAAGGTCGTGTACTTGTGGAATTATCTCCTAAATTATTGTTTTGCACTCAGTCTCAGTTTTATTTGCACATTTCATCTGAGTCTCTATTTTTAATTATTGATGCATCATATCATTGCTGTTTGAGCTGCTTATCATGATTTCTGAGAGCCCGAGAGATTAGAGAGGTTGATGACTGAGTGAGGCCGATGGCCTAATTGTGAGGATATTTATGGTATTGAGTTGCACGCCGCTGCATGTTTCATTGATTATACCATGCTTGGCTTGTTATAGCGCTTGGGCTGAAGGAGCCCCTCCGGAGTCTGTACACACCCCCAATGAGTGCAGGTACCTACTCAGTGCGAGTGTCGAGTGCTGAGTGATTGAGAGGAATTAGTGACTGTGAGGAATGAGTGACTGTGAAGTTGGAGTGAATGGGAGGACTGCGTGACTATTACTCTAAGATGATGCATTGATTTTATTATTGCTGCATTTCAGCTGTCATATATCACTGTTTTGGAATTTTTTGAAAGACACTATCTTTTGTTTCAGTTGAAGTTGATATGAAATTACTGTGGAATTTCAAATGTTGAATTTGAGAGCATGCCTAGCCTTTTTGTGTTGAAAATTATTGTATTTGGACTTAGCTGTGAAGCTCGTCACTACTTTCAGTCCTTATTTATTATTGTTACTTACTGAGTTAGTTGTACTCATTCTACACTCTGCATTCCGTGTGCAGATCCTGGTGATCCCGGACACAATGGGTGTTGATTATTTCGCACAGTTGATTTTTCGGAGATTTAGAGGTAGCTGTCGTGTTTTGTAGACCTTGGCTCTCCTTCCCTATCTCATTTTTTACTATATTTGGTCTCAAACTATTATAGACTGTGTTTTCCAGACTTGTAATGTATAGATGCTCATGTACTCAGTGACACTGGGGTTTGGGAGTGTATTTATATCCAGTATTTATGGAATTTTCTCTTAAACTTAATTATTATGTTTTTCCGTATTTAAAAGAAATTGTGGGTTATTGATGTTGTCGGCTTGCCTAGTATTGAGATAGACGCCATCATGGCAGGTGAAATTTAGGGTCGTGATAAGTTGGTATTAGAGCCTAGGTTACATAGGTCTCACGAGTCATGAGTTTGTTAAGTAGATTCTTGTGGATCGGTACGGAGACGCCTATACTTATCTTCGAGAGGCTACCGAACCCATAGGAAATTTCACTTTCTTGTATTCCATCGTGCGATATTGATTCAGCTTGAAACATAAGTCTTTGAATCCCTTTCACGCATTCGTGTGCGCATGTGAGCGCTTGGTATCGCCTGTACATCGCCGACTTGTGATTCCATGAACGAGGTTCAAGATGAGTATTATGTGTTTTGGTGATGGGCCAGTCTGGAGGACTTGAGGCTAGGTTAGACCGCGGTTAAAGCTCAGTAGTTTCGGCTGTGAGAACTTGTGCGTTTGGACTTATGCGTTCGGTAGTATCCCTATGAGTGGAATTTGTGGCTCAATGAGCGGTTGAATGACTATATGATGAATATGATGTGAATGTGGGATGTGTTCAGATGGGTTGATTGAGACAAATAAAGTTTTCTTGTGACTAAAGAGTTTGCTATTAGGTACTTGATTCCTATTTTAATGTGACGTACAGTCTTGAATTGTGAGTGTGTTGAGGGATCTGTCATGTTATTTAATTGCAGAGCGATGTAGGTCTTCATGTCGTGTTGATGAGTTCAAACTCAGAAATATTAAGTGATTTTGTAGGTTTTGTGGTTGCGAAAGGGTATAGAAAGATGCCAATTTGAGGTTAAGCAGGTGGGTTATCTCCTGCGGAGTAATCTACGTATATTTGTTCCTTATAATGTTGAGTGGAGGGTTCCTTTTATCCCAGCGGGGTATATGTGTTGATATTTGAGTTTGGATTAGTTGAGAAAGTTCACTTGACCATCACGGGGATGAAGGCGAGCTTAGTAGATGATTTGAGGTATTTTATGGTTTGTGTTACCTAAGCTTGTGAAGACTTTTTGTGGAATTGACTGGGAGATTATGAAAATAATAGAGTATGGGTATAGTGTGTTATCACATGTTTTGTTATATGGCTTTGAGCCGAGTGGGGGAGTTTGCTATCTACGATTTAATTGCACGATTATGTGCGGTATTGATTTTGGTCCGAGGCATACTTGTCGATTAGTTATGACTTGCAGAGGTTGATATCGGGGATGACTCGAGTAAGAAAATTTCTTGAATGCGGGTTATATTTCACTTTATGAAAATATAAAAAATCATAAAATTATTAAATTTTTATTTTGAAGGATGTGGTGCACACAAAGTATGAATTTGATTGGTGGTTTTAAGGCAACGTTACTTCTTTGGGGGTTGTTGTGCTAGTGAGGCTTGTTTTTTCCGGCCCGTTTGGGCGGTGCAATTTAGATTTGAGCATAATGGGTAACTTTCGAAAGGGTTATAATTGATTCAAAATGTATATGTGTCAATTGAAATTTGTTTTTCGAAATTTGTATATTGCCAGAATCGGTTATTTACACTGGATGGTGCCCGGACTTGCAGTAATTATGTAAGACTATGGATTCTACATTTCAGTGCAAGAAAGGTGAAAAGGAACAATTTTAAGTCCACATAAGGTCTTTTTAGTGTGGGGGTCTCGGTTGTGGTTCTTTTGTGGTGCTTAAAAAGAATACAGTGGTTTATGGGCCTTAGGGCGGTATGGTTTTATGTTAGGATGTCTTGTATTGAGCTGTGGGTAAGGATCGTAGTGTTCTGACAAGGAAACGTGTCAACTTGAGAGTAATTCAGAAGAAACTCGAAGTAAATAGGACAACTGGGTAGTAGGCTAGACCAGTATGGTAATAGTATGCTCGGTTCTTTTCGGTAATTATGATGTGGTGAGACTGTACAGATATTTTGGTGGCAATATTCTTGGGTTGGTGACCTGCGTGGCTTGGTCGAGTTAGAGGAATTCAATTCTCTGATAGCTTGGTTATGTGCAAATGGATTTTAAAGTATTCTTGATGGTTTCTACCATGTTTTGAGCCAAATACTTTCTACCGGTGTGGAGAACGTGTTGTGTATTGTAACTTTCTCCTAGAATGAAGCAAGATGGAGGTTTCTAACTGACTAGGTATGTAATTTGTTGGTGACTTAGAGTTGATAATGAGAATCTTGTGCTTGTCACATGATCACATGATAGATGTGGTGTGTTGTGCGGGATTAAGATTTACATGTTCAAGGTGGCAGTTTATTCTTGAACGGAAGGTCACGAATTCTGGACAGAATGGTCAGTTTCAGCTATTTAGATTAATTTTATAACTTCTCTGTAATCCCTGAGAAGGGTGCGTATTTCAGAAGGCGCATTGTGTTTTGACTTAAGAATGTACATCGGTATTGCGGTACTCACCTGGGTGATAGACTGCTGATATTCCAATTATTTCTATACGACACGGAAGAATTATGGAAGTATTCCTAGTGGGATGATTGTGCATGAAGGATATGATAATCATTCGAGTGTTGGAGTTGTGATCAGTTAAATGTCACGACCCGAAATTTTCCACCGACGGCACCGTGATGGCGCCTAACATTTCACTTGCCAGGCAAGCCAACGTTAGAATAATATTAGCCATTTTAAAATAATTTTAAACTAATTAATAACAAAGAAACAAACGCAAAAGTAAGGTCTGAAATGTAGTGAATAATCCATAATAATAGTGATGTCTAACCAGAATTGGAGTCACAAGTGAACGAGCTTCTAGAATAATACAAATAAAGGTCTGAATAAAATTCAAGATGTTTGAAATATAATACACAGCTGAGATAAGATAGAACGGGACTTCAGAACTGCAAACGCTGTGCAGTTATACCTCAAGTCTCCACTGGTAGTTGTAACCGGGAAAATCTATGATCAGCCATTACCACCTCTAAAATCTGCATAGAAAGTGCAGAGTGCAGTATCAGTACAACCGAACCCATGTACTGGTAAGTGTCGAGCCTAACCTCGACGAAATAGCGATGAGGCTATCACAAGACATGTATGTAATCAACCTATACAGGTATATACAAATACAAAGTAACAAAATTACAATAAATAACAATTTATTAATTTGGGAGGGAACGTGCGAAGGGGAAGGATATAATAATTTCAGCAGGAGAAGTGTCACTTAGTATCCAATTAATTTATCAACAATAAAATGAGCAAATGTTAATATTAAAATGGCACGGCACCACCCTCCGTGCTTTTACTCTCATTGGACACGGCATCACCCTTCGTGCTTTTACACTCACAAATAGTATGGCAACACCCTTCGTGCTTTTACACTCACAAATGGAACGGCAATACCCTTTGTGATTTTATATTCACAAATGGCACGGCAACACCCTTCGTGATTTTACACTCACAAATGGCACGGCAACATCCTTCATGCTTTTACACTCACAAATGGCACGGCAACACCTTTCGTGCTTTTACACTCTTCCTTACCATGAAAATAATAATATAAATTCGGAAGAGTATTTATATGCGGGGATATACACTTGTCAATCAATTCAATACCAAAATGCCGACTTCACCTTCCAAAATATTCAATAATATTAAATGAATAGTAATTTCACGAATAATAATCAAATAATCAATAATAAACTTAAGGAGGAATATCTTAATTAAATAGACAATTATTCACAATAAATAAATTTCACCCGCATGCTTTGACTTAACCACAACGCATAAGTACTCGTCACCTCACATATACGTTGTTTCCACATATTAAATCATGTAGAAAATAGAAAAATAAGTCCTACTCCCTCAAGTCAAGGTTAATCACGACACTTACCTCGTTTGCAACCAATTCAAGAATCCAATAATCCTTTGCCTCGAGAATTCGTGTCCGAAATCCTCAAATCTAATCATAAAACCAACAGTGGGGCCCACATCTTGAATCTTGAAAAAACCTACGAAATCCGAACACCCATTCCGAGATTAGTCCAACCATACAAAAATTACTAAATTCCGATGTCAAATGGACCTTCAAATCTAAATTTTTCGTTTTTGGAAAGTTTTACAAGAATTTCAGTTTCTTTCATCTAAATCCGAAATAAATGATGAATATAGACATGAATTTATGAAATATAATCACTTTTGGTTATAGAACACTTACCCAATTCAAAGTAGTGAAAAATCCCTTTGGAATCGCCAAAATCCGAGACTCAAAACTCAAAAATGAGTAAAAATGGCTAAAACCCGATTTTATGTATTCTGCCTAGCATTTTCGCCTCTGCGGGCTATATTTTCGCACGTGCGGCCTGGCATTTGCGAGACAAAGCTCTTATTTGCGGAGCAAGGCTGTCCAGCAGAGGACCGCATCAGCGGACCTTCACGTCGCAGATGCGACTACGCAGAAGCGCGAAGGAAGCCGCAGAAGCGAGACCTCCGCATTTGCGGTCTCTCAACCACAGAAGTGACCTCGCACCCGCGACCAAAATTGCGCAGGTGAGACACACCAGAACCAGACCTGGGATTTATACAAAAATGGTCTGAAACTCACCCGAGCCTCTCGGGACCTCGTCCAATTATACCAACCAGTCCCGTAATATAACACGGACTTACTCGGGGTCTCAAATCACATCAAATAACATCGAAATTACAATTCACACCTCGATTTGAACTTTTGAGTTTCAAACTTTTCAATTTACAAAACTTGTACCGAAACATGTTAAATGAACTCGAAATGACTTCAAATTTGGCACACAAGTCATAAGTGACATAACAGAGCTATTCAAATTTTCGGAATTAGATTTTGACCCCGATATCAAAAATTCAAATCCGTGGTCAAACTTTTGAAAATCTTTAGACTTTAAATTACTAGTTTCCGTTAAATGGTCATAACTTGAGCTAGGGACCTCCAAATTAAATTTCAGGCATACGCCCAAGTCCCAAATTATGATACGGACCTATTGGAACTGTCATAACACTGATCCAGGTCCGTTTGCTCAAAATGTTGACCAGAGTCAACTCAGTTGAGTTTTAAGGCTCCATTTCACATTTTAATCCATTTTTCACAGAAAAACTTTTTAAAAAATTATACGGACTGTGCACGCAAGTCGAGGAGTGATAAATAGTGCTTTTTAAGGTCTTAGAATACAAAATTAAATATTAAATTTAAAGATGACATTTTGGGTCATCACATGTGGTTCATGTGTTCTATGAATTTGGGGGACTAGGAGTTCTCAGAAGCAAATTGTTTCAGGGTTGCGACCTGGTTGAAGTGAGTATTTTATTTAAACTCAATATAGGCACTAATTGCATTAATTTTGTGTGATAGTTGCGCACCACGCGTGCGTACATATGGGAGGTTTGAGCCATGTGGGGGCATCGGGGCAAGTATTCATACTCGGAAGAATGCTTAGGCAAAGATATGCCTAGAGTTGATTGTTAAGCATAAAGTTATAATGTTTCTCGTATTTGTACCTTTGTCGAGAACTATCTGGACTACACTTGAGGTTACAAAGAGGCTAATTCCCTGAATAAATTGGGTAGTTACTATTTCTGCGTTAACTTGCCGATTCGAGTAGTGATAGCACACTTTGCACCTGCCTACTATATGGCGTGTTATTTATACCAATCCAAGAGCATGAGAATCATAATTCATTCATCATATACATATGTATTTATTTGATTGCTCTTGTATGACATGCTTGAACTGGAGGCCTGTGACCATGCCAGGCGGATTATATTATTGGCACGGGAGTTGTCCGTGCGGATCCATATACTGATATTATTGGAACGTGAGTTGTCTGTGCGGGTCCAGATATTGATACTAAAGCATGCGAGTTGTCCATGTGAGTGATGTTAATATGAGCTCTAGAAGAGCTGGTTACTGTTATTAAATTCGCGTGTCTTGGTTCTACTATATATAATGAGCTTATAGCATTGCAGTTATGGTGGTGCTTGTTGAACTTGCAATACAGTTCTCTACTTTGAGACATCTTCCATTTTGGGTACAAGATTGCGCAATTGTGGATTCAGTTGTATAAGTATGGCATGTTAGTGTGATAGTTGTGTTTAATAATATATGGTCATTGGACCTAGAATGGGTACTATCGGATTTTATTACGGTATATTGGGAGGATAATATTGAAAGTCGTCTTAGAAGGTGATTATGATTCTGGTTGGGGCAAGAAAACTCCATGACTTGTTGATATAATAAGGGGTTATAAGATTCTGCATATTTCTTTTATTATCAGCAGTGTACGAAGGTTTTAGAATGAGATTTTGTTTGATATGGGGTTTAATACCAGTACCGGGTTTGTTTTGAGTAGTTACTGTGATCGAGAATGGTGTTGCGAGTATGCGACTTGTGTAGTATGTTATGCGATTATATCTGGAGTTATGGCTATGGCTTGATACAGTTTTTTCGTACTTATACAGTATATAGATATGAAATTCGGGTCTTGAAAAGAAATTTTGAATGTTGAAAATTGAATTCCAAGGTTTATGGGCTAAGGTTAAAGTAATGATCTTCAATTATGTGATATTGTCAGGCCTATATGGAATAGGGTGGCGTGGGATCACCCCCGGGTATGTGCGTGGTAAGATGGAATAATGATGCGATGGCTTAGAAACAACTCTTGGCACATTCAACGACGAACGTATGTTTAAGTGGGGGAGAATGTAACGACCCTGCCGGTCGTTTTGAGAATTTCAGCTTTGTTCCCCCATTTACTGCTAAATTTGTACTTTACAGTTGTTATGTAACTTGCCGGGGTAATTGGTTCGGGTCCGGTGATGTTTCGAAATGAATTGAGACACTTAGTCTCAAAGATGAAAGCTTAAGTTAAAAAGGTTGACCAGATGATTGACTTATGTGTAAACGACCCCGGAATAGAGTTTTGATGACTCCAAAAACTCCGTATGGTGATTTTGGACTTAGGAGCATGTCCGAAAAATTATTTGGAAGTCCGTAGTTAAATTATGCTTGAAATGGCTAAAATAGAAATTTAAGTTTGAAAGTTTGACCGTGGAGTTGACTTTTTGATATCGGGGTCAGAATCCAGTTTTGAAACTTTTCATAGGTCTGTTATGCCATTTATGACTTATGTGCAAAATTTGAGGTCAATCGGAATTGAATTGATAGGTTTCGGCATCGAATGTAGAAGTTGGAATTCGTTAGTTTTCGTTAAGCTTGAATTGGGGTGTGATTGGTGATTTTAGCGTTATTTGATGTGATTTGAGGTTTCGACTAAGTTCGTATGATGTTTTAGGACTTGTTGGTGTATTTGGTTGATGTCCCGGGGACCTCGACTGAGTTTCGGATGGTTAACGGATCAAAAATTGGACTTAAACAACTGCTGGAATTTTCTGATACATGTGTTTGGTTTCTTTCTTCGCGTTCGCGAGTGGGCTCTCACGTTCACGAAAGGGAACTTAAGTCAGGCAAGTTTTTCTCTTCGCATTCGCAAGAGGGTCTCGCGTTCGCGAAAAGGAGCTGGGGTCAGGCGAGGTTGTTCATCGCGTTCGCGAAAGGGAAAATAGTTGGTGTGGATTTTTGCCTTCGCGTTTGCAAAGGGGAGCTCGGTAAAGCATCGCGTTCACGAGCAGTGACTCACGTTTGCGAAGGGCAATGCTGGTCAGCACAATTTTGTGCTTCACGAATGCGAGGGACATGTCGCGTTCGCGAAGAAGAAAAGTCTGGACAAAAAGTTTAAGTTCTGAAAATGGGACCATTTTGACGGATTGGAGCTCGGGAAGAGGCGACTTTTGGGAAATTTTCAAGAAAAACAACGGGGTAAGTGTTCTTAACTCAATATTGGTCAAATTAACCGAACCCATGGTTGTGTTTAACATTTAATCGGTGAATTATGTTGGAAAATGTAGAAAACCTTCTTGGTTTAATTTGAAGATTTGAGGGTCGAGTTGATGTCAGAATTTGATAAAATTTATATAGTTGGACTCATGGTTGAATGAGCTTTCGAATTTTATAACTTTTGTCTGGTTCCGAGATGTGGGCTCCATGGGTGATTTTTAGGGGAAATTTCGGATTATGATGGAAAATTTGTATTTTCATATGAAATTAATTCCTATAATATTTATCGACTAAATCAGATTATTTGTAGCTAGATTCGAGACGTTTGGAGGACGATTCGCGGGGAAAATGCATTGTAGAATAAATAATTACACGGTTTGAGGTAAGTAACAGTTCTAAATTTAGTTGTGAGGGTATGAAACCCCAGATTATGTGTTATGTGATTAGTTTTGAGATAACTCACATGCTAGGTGACGGGTGTGCGTGCGTGCGTCATAGGAATTGTGACTTGGTCAATTCCATGGAACCGTGTAGTTGAATAATCTATTGATATCCGTACATGTTTCCACGTTTTAGAGAAATCGAACTATAAATCATGTTTAAACCCTGTGTTTACACTGTTGGGACCCAAACAGGTCGTGTACTTATGGAATTATCTGCTAAATTGTTGTTTTGCACTCAGTCCCATTTTTATTTGCACATTTCATCTCATTTTCTATTGTTCATTATTGATGCATCATATCATTGATGTTTGAGCTGCTTATCATGATTTCTGAGAGCCCGAGAGACTGAAGAGGTTGATGACTAAGTGAGATCGAGTACCTAATTGTGAGGATATTTATGGGATCGAGCTGCATGCCGCAACATATTTCATTGATTATGCCATGATTGGCTTGTTATAGTGCTTGTACACACCCCAGTGAGCGCAGGTACCTACTGAGTGCGAATGCCGAGTGATTGAGAGGAATGAGTGAGTGTGAGGAAATAGTGATTGTGAGTTGGAGTGAATGGGAGGACTGGGTGACTATTACTCTGAGAGGATGCATTGATTTCATTATTTCTGCATTTCAGCTGTCATATATCATTGTTTTGGAAATTTCTGAAAGACACTATCTTCTGTTTCAGTCGAAGTTGATATGAAATTACTGTAAAATTTCAAATATTGAACTTGAGAGCATGCATACCCTTTTTGTGTTGAAAATTACTGTATTTGAACTTAGCTGTGAAGCTCGTCACTACTTTCAGTCCTTACTGAGTTGGTTGTACTCATACTACACCCTACACTTCGTGTGCAAATCCAGGTGATCCCGGACACAGTGGGTGTTAATTCTTTCGCATAGTTAATTTTTCGGAGATTTAGAGGCAGTTGTCGTGTTTCGCAGACCTTGTCTCTCCTTCCCTATCTCTTTTGTTTACTGTATTTGGTTTCAGACTATTATAGACCGTATTTTCCACACTTGTAATGTATAGATGCTCATGTACTCAGTGACACCAGGTTTTGAGAATGTATTTATATCTAGTATTTGTGGGATTTTCTCTTAAACTTAATTATTATATTTTTCCGTATTTAAAAGAAATTATGGGTTATTGATGTTGTCGGCTTGCCTAGTATTGAGATAGGCGCAATCACGACGGGTGAGATTTCGGGTCGTGACAAGTGGCGAGGACGTCATGTATCTTTTCATTTTCTTTTTTCTTATAAAAGAATAAAAATGATCACATCAAATCATGTCATTATATTTAAGATAAAATGAGAATATTAGAATTAAATTGTTTACAAAAAAAAACAATTATTTTTTGTGACAGATTAGGAAGAAAATATATCTATTAAGTAAAATGAGATCGAGGGAGTAATATATTAAATTAAATACAACTAAATCATTATAATTACGTGATAAAGATACATGTAACAGGCATCTGATGTCATCTATTTCTTGATGATTTTATGTAATTATTTTATAATATGGAGGTTTCTTTTCTTCTCTCTTGTCCACCCTCTTTGTCCTATTTATATCATGGCCATTTCTATGTCATTCATTTACGCAAGACAAACAAAGAACCTTTCGTTCTTGTTCCTCGACTATACAAAGAACAACAAAGCAAAAATGGTGAATTTCGTTAAAAAAGATTCATTATGCTGATACATTAAATACTTTTATTATGGTTTTATGATCTCTTATAAATGATTCTTTTTTGAAGGTGGGAAATGGTTCAATTTCAATTCCAAAATGGCTAGAGGTGCTTTTGACTGAGAAATTCTTTAATGCATGTTTGGTCCATGAAATGGAGAAGAAAAATGAAGAAAATGTATTTTGTTTGGATTGTTGCTTTAGCTTATGCCTCCACTGCTTGCCTTCTCACCATTGTCACAAACTTTTGCAGGTTAGCTAGCATTTTTAAACTTATATTTTCAAGCAGACTTTTCAATTAATTAATTAAATAATAATAAAAAAGGCAGTGCGGAGCACAAAACAACCCGCTTTCACGCATGGCTCGGGAATGGATCACACCTCAAGGTTTATAACGTAGACAGTCTACCATAATACAAGCATTAGTGATTGCTTTTACGTCTAACATTAGCTAATTTGTGTGTATCTCGATTATTTCTCGGGATGTGTTCTTGTTATTTCTTCCCAGCACAAATTCTCCAAGCTGATTTAGCTTCCAATTGTAATGTTGATTTTGTGATTGTACATTTCTTGATTTTGCAGATTAGAAGGTATGTTTATCAAGATGTTTTACGCTTGAAAGAAGCTGACAAGCTCCTAGATTGCTCCTTTGTTCAAGTAAGTTTCGGTTATAATGATTTTGTGACTTTTTTTTTTTTTTGGATATTTTGTCTCGTTAATTTATTACAATAACAGTAGCAAAATCAGTGAAATCACATGAGTATAGTCTAAGGATGTCAAATTGTAGGCAGACCTTACTCCTACCTTGTAACGGCAAAGAGTCTGTTTTTGAAAGATCATCGGCTCAAGAACTCTCGTTAATTTACTGCTATTTATTTTAATGATCATATTAATTTTCATCTATGTCCTTGTTATATGTTCGAAAATAGTCTATTTGTCGTTTTAGGGTAGGGGTAATGTTTGCGTATACACAACCTTTCTTAGATTTCATTTGTGAAAACTCACTAACTTTGTTGTTATTGTTGTTGCCCTTGTTGTGTGTTATATATATAATACAAACAAACTTAAGTTTGTAAAGAAGATACATGATGTAAACACTGGACACTTAGCTAGCATTTGGATATATAGTTGGTCAAAACTTGAAAAAAAGAGTTTTTCAAATTGTGTAGAAAAATAATTTTTAAAAGTTAAAATTGTGTTTGAACATGTATTTTATATGAAAAAAAGTTAGAAATTTTATGAGTGAGAACAATTTCCCTAAAAAATTGTCCTAAATCACTTTTTGGGAATTTGAATTTTTTTTCTAAATCTGATCATATTCCATGAATAAACACTGTTTTCAATTTTCTTTTATAAAAAGAGTAACCAAAATCTATAACCAAACGGGAGCTTAGTAAATATTTTTCTGAGTTTGATTCACTATTTTATAAGGTTTTGATTAATTATATAAGCTTTTAGAGGCTTATTTTTAAGACTTTATGATATATTTCAATTAAATTCTTTGGTCCAATTGATGCAGTCATACACAACAAATAGTGCTAAAGTGGTGTTCTTGAATCAAAGGCCAATAACAAGACAATTCAAGAGCTCACTTAATTACACTTGTATTGTATGTGACAGAAGCATTCAACGCCCAAACCTTTTCTGCTCCATCTCATGCAAGGTTTGCATTTTCTGGATAAATTGACACTAAATTAATTATTTGTTGTTCATTAAGTTCTTTCTTTTCACCAATTAAATATTACATTTTCGTCTTTAAAAGTTTGCCTGATTAGTTATATCACTGATAGAGTAAAGAATATTTATGCATTAATATAGTTTAATATGTGATATACTCCAGCATATTAGTTTTTTTGGTTTCACACCCGGTGTCCGGAATCCGTATCGGAGCCCGACTATATCCGGATAAACGCCGGGTAGGGTCCTTGTCACGACCCCAAATTTCCTTCGTAGGATGTCGTGATGGCACCTAGTCTCTAAGACTAGGCAAGCATATCAATGCGGAATAACAAAATATAAATTGAAATTAAATACTCAATAGTCGAATAAATAAGAACTGCAAATTTAACAATTTCAACTCCCAAAACCCGATAGAATAAGTCACAAGCTTCTAAGAATTTATTCTCAGTGTCTCTATACATTAGAGTCTAAAGAAAATAAAGAAGACAACATAATAAGATAGAAGCAGACTCCGGAGTCTGCGGACGCTGACAAATATACCTCGAAGTCTCCTCTTACGGATAATTTATTGATGCCTGGTCTGATAAGATGTACCTGGATCTGCACAAAAAGATGTGCAGAAGCGTAGTATGAGTACACCACAGCGGTACCCAGTAAGTGTCAAGCCTAACCTCGGTAGAGTAGTGACGAGGTCAGGTCAGGCCCTACTGAAGAATAAATAATGGCATGGTAAAATGTTTAAACAATATTATAACAATAATGATAATGGGGATAAATCAAGTAGTATGTCACAATTTAACTACAAAGAATAAGGGCAATTAACACCCCGCGGAAGAAAAATAGAAATTTACAACTTTTAAGGAAAACATCAAAAATACAATGCAGCCATAAATAAATATCAGCAAGGGCACTCCCGAGGTACTGCCTCGTAGTCCCGAATCATAAATAAATTCACAATATCTCATTTCTTTATATCACCGCGGGAGCCTTCACATTAAATTTTAAAGAAAATATTTTTTGCGAAATAACATCCCGCGTTTTAGCCACCCTTATCACACCGGCATGACTTCTAGTAGTTCCCCTACTAGCCATACATATCAAGTCACCCTTATCTCACCGCATGCGTTTTAACACCGAGACTTTATACCACCGCATGCGTATAAATATCATAAAATATCACAATTTGCACCTCAAGTGCCCAAATATTTCAACTTGCCAAAATAAATCAACAACAAGAATATTTTATACAATAAAGAGTTCACGGCTCAATCACAATGAGTACAAAGTCTCGCAAAATATTCAGCAGAATAATATCTATTATTTTTACAATACGGAGCTCATGGCTCAATCACAATAAATATAAAACTTCACAAAATATTCAGCAAAAATAATATTTCACTAATTTAACATCTTGACTTAACATCAAATTTTTAAATGTAAAATACTTCATTTTTAATACCATCTCCATTCCAGTTTATGTGAACCTATTTCCTTTTTGGTCCGTTATAAAAAGAATGACCCATTTCTAAATTTGAAAATAATTTTGCTTAAACTTACAATTCTACTCTTAATGAGAAACTTTTATAACCACCAAATATTGTGGGCCCCTTTTTGAATTATTTAGGACCACACATTCCAAAAGTCTTCATTTTTTCTTAAACTCCGTGCCTAGTCAAACAGGTTCACATAAATTGGAATGGAGGGAGTAATATTTAAATTAAGAAATTCAACTTTCAAATAATGCACGGAACAAAAGAAACAGAGTTTCAACTAAATAGGTAAAAAACTTAGCAGGAACAGGTCAGGCAAATTTAAAATATGAAAATATATTAATGATGATGAATATAACAGAATAAAATAATTTAATTAATATGCAATAGTGCTCTACACAATTTAAAGACAAAATCTTCCATATTTAGCCTCTGTACACACTCGTCACCTCGTGTACACGACATTCAACACATCAATATTTTCATATCAATACCAATCCTAAGGGAAATTTTCCCCACACAAGGTTAAACAAGCCACTTATCTCGAACCACGCTTAATCAGTCAAGTAGTATGCATTTTTCTCGATTTTTCGACTCCGATCGGCTCGAATCTAATCATAATTAATTCGATTCAATCAATGCAAATTATAGGATTAAATTTCATAAAAAATATAATTTTTTCTAACAAAATCCGAAATTTTACCCAAAAATCGCTCGTGGAGCCCACGTCTCAGAATCCTACGAAACTCACAAAATCCGACAACCCATTTAATTACAAGTCCAACCATACTAGTTTCACTCAAATCCGACTCCGCATCGACATCGAAATCTCAAAAATCTGTTTTATGAAATTTCTACAATCTTCGCCAAGTTTCCATCTCAAAACATTGATTAAATGATGAAAACAATGATATATTCATGTATATTGACCAAATCCGAGATAGAATCACTTACCCCGATATTTTTTCTTGAAAATCTCTCAAAAATCGCCTCTCCCCAAGCTCCAATTTGTCAAAAATGAAAAATGGGACGAAGTCCTCTTTTTATAACTTAAAGTTTTTATCCATGCGCTGCCCTCGATTTCCTGCCCTCAATTTCTTGCTCTCGATTTCCTGCCCTCGATCCGATTTTTAATCTCGATTTCCAACAGAAAATTTCCAGCAGAAAAATTTCCAGCAGTAGTTTAAGTCCAAATTTTGATCTGTAAACCATCTGAAACTCACCTGAGGCCCTCGAGACCTCAACCAAATACACCAACAAGTCCTAAAATATCAATATCACTATTATATTTTTTAAAAATTGCCCCAAACTTTTTTATTTTATAAAAGAGCCCACCATTATTATTTTGTAATGATGTTGCTTCGTCTTCTCGGTCATCTGATAGTGTATCATGTAGTTCATTATAAAAATGATAATTTTGTATCAAATTTATTTATGTTCAGTACTATGGTTTGTGATAATATAATGAATGTTATTGATAATGGTATTGTTGGGTATTTGTAATAGTTTTTAGAACTTGTGGGTATAAGTTATGTTTCATATTTTTCCAAACCAAACTTCACCCAAAACAGATGTCCAAACACATTTTCATCTTCAAACCAAACTTCACCAAAATCAGATTTTTCAGAATAAATTTGGGAATCTATGGCCAAACGCTAACTTAAGAATTTCTAACTTCTACATTCGATGTCGAAACCTATCAAATCAAGTCTGATTGACCTCAAATTTTGCACACAAGTCATAAATGACATAACAGAGCTACGAAAATTTTCAGACCTGGATTCCGACCCCGATATCAAAAAGTCAACTCCCCGGTCAAACTTCCCAAAAATTCAACTTTCGTCAATTCAAGCCAAATTTCACTACGGACTTCCATATAAAAATTACCATACATAGCTATTGGAATCATCAAAAACTCCATTCCGGGATCGTTTACACATAAGTCGACATTCGGTCACTATTTCAACTTAAACTTTAAACCATGAAACTAAGTATTTCAATTCAATCCTAAAACCTCACCGGACCCAAACTAATCACCCCGGCAAGTCACATAACAAATATAAAGCATAAATTGAGTTGTAAATGGGAGAATGGGTCTACAACTCTCAAAATGACCGGTCGGGTCGTTACAGTCCAATTCGGGAGGTAGCGCTCCGTACTAAGGATTTTTTCATACCCAGGGCTCGAACTCGAGACTTCTGGTTAAGGGAGGAGCAGCCTTATCCACTGCAGCACTTCCTAGGGGTGCACATAATACCGATCGAATCGGAAAAATCGACCGAACCGATAATTTTGGTTTTTTAATTCGGTTTTCTCGGTTTTTTGGTCGGTTTGCGGTTTATATTTTTAAAAAGTTTGGTGATCGGTTCGGTTTTCGATTTTGATACCCCAATTTTTGGTTAAACCGAAAAACCGAAGTTTTAATGTATAGGTTTTGGTGGGCTCTTCTTCACCTATTAATCTCTAGCCCAATTTGTTCACCCGCACTCTAAAAGGCTGAAGTCCAAAAATTCATTTTTCAAAAGCAAGTCCTTTTGTTAGTATAGTATAATTTAGACTATGATTTTAGTTTACCAAATCATATTTCTATTTTCTCATTCAAGATTAGTTCCAGTTTAGACTAGGGTTCTAATTTATGTGAAAAGCAAAAGATAGCAACTATAAACACTAAGCTGTGCCTTTTGTTTCCTATTGTTGTATGACTAGGGTTCTAATTTATGTGAAAAGCAAAAGATAGCAACTATAAATACTAAGCTGTGCCTTTTGTTTCCTATTGTTGTATTTCTTGCTATTCATATTTTATGATACGTATTTAGTCTCTAATTTTTATTTTGACAAAATGAAAATATTTATATTTAAAATAATATCCATAGTTATAAATGTACTGCAAGTTAGTTATATATATATGAGAATAAATTAAAAATTGCTCCAAGGAGTTTCATTGGAAAATTGTAAGTATAGTCTCATTCTTTTTTCATCTTTGTGAGTTTGTGGTGCATTAGTACTTAACCAATTAACTGGTAAAAATGTCCAATTAACTTTTAGAAAAATCTAATTGTAAAAATAAATAAATTTAAAGGTCCTTTTTTAGTAGAAAAAACTCAAACAAAAAGCCCTCAAATCGACCGAACCAAATCGAATATCAATCGAACCGAACTAAGGAAAACTGATAAAATCGAAGTAATATTGGTTCAATATTTATCCGATGCCAGGCTCCATAATATATTGTTAACATTTCAGTTGACAAGCCTGGAGACTTTGTATTTATTCGATTATTTTTCTGAATTGGCTTCATTTTCATTTGTATTAGGTACAACACATGGTAAGCTGCTCCAAAGTTTACAACTTGATAAAGTACCAAAAGTCGAGCATAACAACTAATTCCTCTTGTTGTTCAATCTCAAATTGTAAATCTATGGCCTATAAAATAGCTACTAATTCTTTCGAAACTCCGCCTGTGTCAGCTTGCTCATCTATATCTGAAGTCTGCGGATATCGTCGTCGAAAAAGTGTGCCTCAACGGTCTCCCTTTAGTTAGATTTGGAACTTTTGTGTACGTGACCTAAAATTAGTGGATTATTGATAAACGCAATGTTGTTAAATTTATAAACTTTAAAATGATTTTGCATGTTTGTACATAGTTTACGTGTGCAAATAGTAATGTGTTCAAGTAGAATTTTCTATTATTTTTAGTTTCTCGCTCATTATTTGATACTTGATTTGGAGCCAATTATAAATTTGGTTTCGCAACCGAGAAATCTTATTTAAGGGATAGAATATTCCTATTGAAATTGTTTCATTCTTAAGGTTCGAATTCAAAAAAATTCGGATGAAAATAGGAGTACTTACTATTCGATAATAATTCCCTTCTTTTCTCTTGTGATTGTCCTTTTATAATGGCGAGTATTACTGCAAGGAAATATTATCTATTCAATCCATTTCAATTAATCCGACACTTTTCTCTTTGAACTCTCTTAAAAAGAAAAATGACTTGTTAGATTTTAAAAGAATTTTGACTTAATGTTTCATCTCGTCAGCAATGACAGACTTTTATAGCTAGTAATCACATAAGTATTATGATATATTTAAAACCATAAGTTTTAAAAATTTTATAATCACACAAATTTATTGAACTCTTAAAATAATTTTTTCTCTCTTAAATTTTATACTTCTTTCGTCTAAATTTATAATTTATATGATGGTGTTTGAATTTTAAAATTTAAATAAATCTTTTATTGCACTTTTTTTATGTACCTTAATAATATCGAATTTGTAATTATTGTATCTTGTAATTTTTTTTACATAATTTTTAAATATGTAATTTTTATTTTTAGAATGTAATCTACGTCTGTATTTACAATTAAAATTAACTCATTTGACTTTTAAAATCTACAAATCATCACATAGATTGGGACGATGAAAGAAATATTTATTTTAATAGGTTCACTCAAATTAAAATAGGTAAGTTAGATGCATGCTACTTTTTCAGTTTTCAAGGAAAGATCCTCTTGAAACTATAGCCTTGGAGACAAATGTAATAAACCTCTGGAAATTGGAAGAAACCACTAGGCATTAGTGAATTCTTTACCTCTTTGCTCTAGTTCTCTTTCTCTTGTTACTTTCGAATTCATTGTAGTACAGGGGCTCTTCGTAACTAATCTTAAGGGTTATTGATTCATTGAAATGTACAAAATATGTTGGTGAATTTTCGTAGATCTTTGTAACTAAGTTAGGAATCATGATGATCAAATGGGTTGGGAGTTAGAGATGGAGTCAAGATTTAAAATTAATGGGTTTCAGATACTATTTCTTATAAATTATGAGTTCTAAATTAATAATTTGTACATGTTTAATGAACTTTTAAAGACAAATATAAAATTTCGACCAAAGATACTAGGTTCTGAGATACTAGGTTCTGCCGAACCCGCATTCGAAGATCTAGCTCCACTCCTGATGGGTGCAAACACGTTAGTAGTTGAAAATTTTGGTAGCCTACATATAAGGTGTACGAATAGCTTAATGGTGTGAGGTCTTTTGGGAAAAATCGTGCGGGCTTGGTATATGGGTCAAAAATTATCTTTGATATAATCAAACCATGTTAGCATTAATGAGGCACTCACAGACTACCACATGCCGTCAGTATAACTTCAACGAAGACCTTCCCAAGGTCGAAGTAGTCCCTGAAGTGATGAAGGGTACGGTCGAAGAGTCAGCGAAGATCAAGGTCGAGAAGTCATCGTAGATCGAGGTCGAGGATGGGCGTCTTAGATAGAATTATAACAGCTAATTTTAGGATAGGACACTAAAGTGAATATTCTTTATACCTGTACTATTAGGGTTTTTAGGAATATGTTCCCTATAAATAGAAAGAGACACAATGATAAGGGACATGAAATATTCACTTGTAAGAAAACACATTGACTTTATAGAGAGAATCTAGCCATATTACAAGCATACGAAAACAACCTTTTCACTAAGATTCTTGTCTAACTTTTTCACTTGATCCAAGAATAACCTGAGTGTTCAAAGGCTCATCGTTCATTCATCATTGTCAGAAAAAATATTCACATATCCCACCCCTTTTCGGGTGACTCACACATTTTTATTTACTTAATTCATTGCTACTTATTATTATTTATTGCCATCTTTCACCTTTTCGGATCATTGAATACTGTTATTATTACTCACGTTTATTGCCATTCGATCAAATATAGCCATAAAATTGATAACCTTGTCTTTTGGATATTAATATTAGCTAAGATTGACTCTATTTTATTTAAATCTAATTGGTTGAGCCCAGATCTAAATTTTTGGGTGAAACAGTTTGGGGCCGTCTGTGGGGACTTCTTAGCTAAATATTTTTGGTTTCCTTTAGATCTACAACTCGCGAGAGTTGCTAACCTAACGAACCACAAGGTTTCCCTTTTCCTCTGCACGTAGAGATAATTACATGGCAGATAACCCAGGAGATAAAACGAAAATGACAGGTGACTTCCCTGGAAACCTGTCACGACCCAAACTTTCCTCCGTAGGATGTCGTGATGGCACCTAGTCTCTAAGACTTGGTAAGCCTAACACTTAATGAATTAAAGACATAATTTAACCATAACAACTACAAAGCATGAAACTGAAATTTCAATAGTAAAACCAATGATCCGAAGTGCGATACAATACCCAAAAATGGTAGTACACGTTATAAGCTCTACTGAGTTTGCTAGAAAATCTCTAAATACAAATGTTCGGAATAGAATTAAACAGTACGAGTACAATATCATAAGGTGACTCTGAGGACTCCGAACGCGACGACACGTTTACCTTGAGTCTCCATAGCAATGCTCGACCAGCTAACTAATAATCAATAATAACTGAGGCACCTGGATCTGCACAAAAATGTACAGAAGTGTAGTATGAGTACACCACAGCGCCACCCAGTAAGTATCAAGACTAACCTCGGTGGAGTAGTGATGAGAAACAGTCAAGACACCCACTGGACTAAACAACCTGAACAAGTGTAAATATAGAACTAGCAGGGAACGATATCGATATAGAGCTAGGCATGATGACAATAACAATACAATGCTTGACTAAAAGTAACAGTTAGCAACAACACACAATAGGTAATAATACTGTAGAGTAAACTGAACACAGTTCAAATCCAGTGAAACAAAATAAAGGAAAACATGTGACAACTCAATAGAAACCACCGCTTTCACAACAGGTTTATCCAAGAATTTCCACGAGGTACCAAACCTCAAAATCACAAATCACGGGTCCCAATTTATGAACCCTAATTACTTGGCATTTTGTGCCCGCATTACAATTCATTACAGGACGGACGACTCACATGCCAACATGATAACTCTCACACATAAGGCAAGTATATAGGAGTACATGTAAATGGTTAAAACATCAGGATTAATCTTCTTAGACTGATGCGGGTGATTTATTTATGTGTATGCTTGTGTAAGTGTTCTACCACAATTTAAGTCAATAAGTAAGCGTGTAGAGACAATGAATGGCACATAAGAAATGATCACTACAAAATATACAGTATAATAAAGACAATAATGAAATTAAAACAACGAATAGTACAACAACATTAGCTACACATAACTAAGCAAATAGTGCAACAATAACACGTGTGCCAAAATATAACAACTCAATAAAATGACTTTCACAATATGTGCCCATATGCCACAACATTTCCTCAAAATAGTTTTAATATCACAACCACGCATAGCCCTCGTCTCAACAACACTGAATACAATAACAACAACAACAACAATAACATGAGAGTACGACAAGTAAATCAACTCAAGAACTTCAGAACACAAAGAAATGATGGAATGAGCTCACAAAGAAAGACACAACAGGAAATAATGGTCTCAACAAGAATAGCTCAACAAGGAAGAGATGTGTAGAAATGATTCCACAAAAGTACAATTCGACGATAAGAGAGATAACATGAATCAATGATTCTAAATAAGGGTAAATCAATAATGAAAAGGGATAACAAAACTTCATTTAAGGTTGAGCAATTACGAAAGAGATACAACAAATTCAATTAAGGATAAACAATTACGGAAAAGATAATAATAACTTCAATTAAGGATAGACAATTACAGAAAAAATAATAATAACTTCAATTAAAAATAGACAATTACGGAAAAGATAATAACTTCAATTAAGGACACGCAATTACGGAAAGGATAGTATGGCAATAAAAGAGCAAACACTTCAGTTAAGGCACATAAGAGTTTAATCGGCAATAAGGGTAGAAGACGAAGAAATTAATTCTAAATAAGACACGTAAGGGAGAATTTAGCAAATGAGGGATTTAACATGACAAAACAACTTCATATCTAATGAACTTAAGAACCTAAGAGCCCTAAACGGTCAAATTTCCATAAATACGCCCGAGCACATACTCGTCACCTCGCGTACACGGCCTTCACATGACACAATTAGTACAAATGACTCAAATCCTTAGACAAGATACTTACTTCAAAGAAACTAGACCGATACTCTAAAATGACCTTCACAAGTGAAACAACCTCCGGACGGCTCAAATCTAGAAAAAATAACTTCAAATCATAAATAAAACTCATAGGAAACAATTCCAGATAATAAAGCTTCAATCTTTAACAAAAACTAAAAAGTCAACCCAAAAGTCAACCTCAGGGCCCGCACCTCGAAACCCGACAAAATTCACAAAACCCGAACACCCATTCCGATACGAGTCCAACCAGGCAAGAATTACCAAATTTCGATATCGAATCGCCCTTCAAATCCTCATTTTACATTTTGAAAGATTTTTATAATTGTTTCCTAAATTTCCAACTAATTTCACTAATTAAATGATGAAAATAGCAATGGTTTAATGAAATATAATATGATTCAGGTAGAGAACACCTACCCCAATGAATTGCTTGAAAAACCCACAAAATATATCCCAAAGCCGAGGTCTCCAACTCAAAATATGTTGAAAATATCAAACCCTCGACATATATGTGACTATGCCGAGCACTTTCGCATTTGCGAACAGAAAAGCCACATCTGCGTGGCATTTGTGAGAAAAAGTTCGCATATGCGAATACAACATACCAGGTCAGGATCAGCATCTACAGAAATCACAGTCGCACCAGCGACATCGCAGAAGCGTCAATCGAGCCACAAAAGCGAACAACTTCACATATGCGGTCACTGGGCCGCAAAAGTGGCCATCGCACCTGCGTGCCAATCTCCGCAGAAGCGAGCTTCCTCCCAGGCCTCTATAATCGCAGAAGGGACCAGGCTCGCGCAGAAGCGGAGCCTAAATTGCCCTCCAAAATGTCGCAGGTGAGAAGCACCAGAACCACACCTGTCCCAAAATATGAAATTGATCCGCAGCTCGTTCGAAATACACCCGGGGCCCCCGGGACCCCGTCCAAGCATACCAACAAGTTCCATAACATAACGCGGACCTACTCGAGGCCTTAAATAACATCAAACAATGCCGGAACTACGAATCGCACCTCGAATCGAACTTATGAAATTCCAAATCTTCCAACTTCTACAACTCATGCCGAAACATATCAAATCAACCCGGAATGACGTCAAATTTTGCATGCAAGTCGCAAATAACATAACAGAGGTAATCCAACTCTCAGAATCGCATTCCAACCTAGATACCACCAAATTTAACTCTCGGTCAAACCTTTCAACCTTCCAAAACTTCAACTTTCCAATTTTCGCCAAAATGCTCCAATTTACTCTACGGACCTCCAAATCCAAATCCGGACGCACGCCTTAGTCCAAATCACCATACGAAGCTATTGAAATCAGCGAAATTTCATTTCAGAGTCGTCTACACAAAAGTCAAAACTCTGGTCAACTCTTACTGTTTAAGATTCTAAAACAAGAATCATTCTTCCAAATTGACCCCGAATCATCCGAAAACTGAACTCGTCCACACATGTAAGTCATAACACATAATACGAAGATGCTCGAGACCTTAAGCTACCGAACGGGACGGTAATTCTCAAAATAGCCAATCGGATCGTTACACAACCTCACGAACGCTATCAACGAGAGCTATGAAACACTAGGCGGTGACGTGACACCCACTGCCTCCCCCAGGCGCGAGAGGTCACCTCCATACCATTGTAGAATAACAAAAGCAACTGGAAAAAGGGGCCTCCACATCCACAAATGAAGGGATTCCATCGGCCATGAAAAATCTCCTTGAAGTGTGGTTGACCGATACACTAGTAAGCGTGCTTAACTAACCTGCTCCATGCACGACCATAGAGACCGTAAGAGCCCATATAGTGCAATGAGAATACGAACAAGGCGACTAATCGGACCCTCCAACACCAGGTATAACTCATAGTGTTACTAACAATTCATGAGACAGCGTCCTCGCGGTTGTTCTAAAGAGGATGGAAGAAATGAAGAATGAAAATAAAGCAGTCACAGATCAAATGAAAGAACACCAAGAACGAGTCGACAAGATACCGGCACCCCTAAGCTATTGCCAAAGAGGGATGCCGGCAGATTCATAGAGTAGCCATATAGAGAGGAAGAAGCCTTGCATGCCATACCAAAGACCTTCAAAATGCCACCGTCTATCAGGCTATACGACGAAACGACTGACCTCGATGATCACGTGACTTATTATGTCACCGCCGTAAAGGGCAACGACCTCACCAAAGAACAAGTGTCCTCTATTTTGCTGAAGAAATTTGGTGAAGCCCTTACAAGAGGGGCGTTAACATGGTACTCACAACTACCAACCCGAAATGGTCGATAAGTTCATAACGGCACATGCCGGATTCAAGAAAGTCGAAACAATAGTAAACGACATCTTTGTTGTCAAGCAGTCCTTGGGAGAGGGACTGAGAGAATTTCTCGCCCGATTCAACAAGGTAAGGATGACCCTACCAAACATGTCTGAAGGGATGGTAATCGCGGCCTTTCAGAACGGTTTGAGTAGAGGGTTCAAGAGCATCCAAAAGATTGTTGAGCCAAGTATTCTCCAACCACTTGGGATGAATCGACAATGCTTTTTGTGTCGAAGTCCAAGCAGATGATGACGACCTCAACAGACCAACTCGACGGCTCATCTCGGTACAAAACAAGTCTAAGAAAGAACGAAGAGATAACGTAAGGAGGGATCACTCGGTCTCACAGCCAAATAGGGAATGCCATCAGTCATACGTTAGCGGGCCCCACCCCGCCTTCTTTCCGCTACGATAAAGGCCCATCTAGGACGAGGACGGGGACTCACCGGAATGATATAGGTACACACCCTTATTGTCTGCTCATAATTTTTGTGTGTCACCTACATAAATATTCTATGCCCTGGAAAAACTCGAAACAAATGTGAAGTCGCCGCCAAAGATGAGGTCCTACCCAAGCACCAGAAAATTCGATGCCCTCTGCGAATTCCTCCAGGAGCGCAGACACAAGATAGAAAACTACATCGCCCTCAGGCAAGAGGTTGTGTACATGTTACAGCAGGGACACCTCAAAGAGCTGCTGAGCGACAACGAGAGAAACAACTTCGCTAGAGGTCGTGAATGCCAAGAACAGCCAAAGCCACCATCACTAGCTCGCTCCATCAACATGATCATTGGTAGCAGCGATGATGCCTCCATGAACGGCACTAAATTCACTGCCACTCAAAATCTCAAAAGATCTATCACGTACGAGCAGTATGACGAACTCGAAGAAAGTATCATCTTCGATGAGTCAGATGCAGGCGGTTTAACTTTCCCTCACAATGATGCTCTCGTCATTACTTTACGAATTTTAGATATTGATGTCAAACATATCATGGTAGACGATGGGTGTGGAGCGCAGATTATCCATCCCCGAGTCCTCACCTAGATCAGCCTCGAGGACAAGATACTGCCACGCTGCATCACACTAACCGATTTTAATAATGCATTTGAATGGACTTCGGGTGAAATTACACTCCCCGTCTTGGCCGGCGGCATAACTCTGGAGACAACATTTCACATCATTGGCCAGGCCACCACATACAATGCCATAGTAGGACGACCATGGATATATCCCATGAGAGCCGTCTTCTCCAGCTTATACCAAGTAATCAAATTCACAACACCTTGGGGGATATTCAGCATACTAGGAGAACAATGCACATACCGGGAATGTTACCACATCGCCTTAGACAACATGACAATCCAACAGAACAAAGACAAGGAAAAAGAGGCATCGCAATCAACACGATCGAGGTCGATGCGAGAAGAGACCAGGGACGTTAGCATGGATCCCGAAACGGTTGAAGTCGCGGACTCAACTATAGAAGACCTCAACCTCATTTAATTATACCCCAGCAACTCCAGCAAAAAAGCCTACATCGGCTTCAAACTCCGAGAACCAAGTAAATTTAGTCAATTTTTAATAACTAATGCAGATTTGTTTGCCTTCAGCTATGCAGATATGCCAGGCGTCCTAAAGGATATTGCCACACACAAACTAAATTAAACGTCAATCCATTCTACCCCCGATAAGGCAGGTCAGACGAAAATTCAACCCTAACATCAACGATGCTGTCCACGAGGAGGTGGAGAAGCAATTTGAAAATGGCTCCATCAGGGAGTCAAAATACCCCAAGTGGATCGCCAATGTAGTGATGGTCAAAAAGAAAAATGGGAAATGGAGGATGTGTGTAGACTTCATGGACTTGAACAAAGCATGCCTGAAGGATTCATCCCCATTACCACATATCGACCAACTCTTCGACGCAATGACCAGGCACGAGCTGTTGTGTTTTTATGGATGCATACTCGGGCTATAACCATATAGTTATGGAAGAAGAGGACCAGGAGAAAACCACATTCATCACCCACCGAGGAACATATTGTTATAGGGTCATGCCATTCGGGCTGAAGAACGTAGGAGCAACCTATCAAAGATTGATCACAAAAATGTTTAAAGATCATCTTGGCAAGACCATGAGGGTATATATCGACGACATGTTGGTCAAATTCATAAAAGTGGAGGACTATATCGACCATTTGAAGGAAGCTTTCGACATACTGAGACGGTACGGAATGAAACTAAACCTAGAGAAATGCGCATTTGGCATAACCTCGGGGAAGTATTTGGGCTTCTTAGTGTCACAACGGGGGATCGAGGTTAGACCAGACCAAATCAAATTTATCAAAGAGATACCAAAGTAACTGACTACTAAGAAGTAAGTCCAAAGGTTGACTAGTCGAATCGACGCCATATCAAGATTTATCTCGCGGTCGTCCGACAGATGTCAGTGATTTTTTGGTGTACTAAAAAGGATAACGGCCTTGAGTGGATGCCCGAGTGCGTACAAGCTCTGCGAGAGCTAAACCCGGGGAACACATCCTTGTCTACTTGGCCATCTATGAAGTGGCAGTAAGTGTAGTCCTGATCCGAGAATGTAAAGGTATGTAATCTCCCATTTATTACATTAGTAAAACACTCGTCGACGCCGAAATGAGGTACCCACGCCTCGAGAAACTGGCCCTAGCACTAGTCATTGCTTCATGAAAGTTTAGCACCTCGAGAAAGCAACACCCTATCGTGGTTGTTACCACCTTTTCTCTGAGAGGCATTTCACATAAACCCGAATTATTGGGGAGGCTGGCCAAATGGGCCATCGAGCTAAGTGAGCACGATATCATATATCAGCCGCGAACAACAATAAAGTTGCAAGTACTCACCGACTTCATCGTAGACTTCAATGAAAAGATAATTCCTGAGGTTGAGAAGGAAGCCGTCCAAGCTTCTCTCCAGACACAAGACCTCTGGGTCTTATACACCAACGTCACATCCAACGCTTGATGGTAGACTATAAACCCGTGTTTTAGCCGTAGTATTGCACTCTAATTACTATATTTTACGTGTGTTTGAGCTTAAATGATAGTGAATTACACTTATTATGTGTTTTATGCCTTACAAGAAGTGATTCCAAGTAAAAAGTTAATTTGAAGCTAAATCGAACAAGTTGGAGCTTTGAAGTCTGAGTAGATGCCCAAGAAATTAAGCCGGGATCACGTTCGGGGATTGAGGACCAAGTCCGGATGTCAAAAATTACAATTTTGAAGGGACTTTTGACCTACGAAACATTAGAGAACCAACCAAGTCAAGAAGACTCAAGAGTTCATCAATATTTCAACTAACGATCGGTACAATACGGGAGTTTGTATCGAATCATTATCGTTGATGTCTTATTTGTTTTTGAACCTTATTAAGATGACTTTTTCCATCGCTATAGAGTAATTTCCATTAGTGTGTTGATTGATACGGTGTTTTGATAACTTGATTAGCGATTCGATTCTTGATAAGTGTTGGAATTAATTTATGGAGTTTTAATTTGTTTTGTGGAGCTATTCCTTATTTTGCTTAATTTAAAGAGGAGCTTGATATTGAATTGTTTTACATATTATGCTCTAGTTAAAATTCGTGATTCAAATAGGTAATCGAAAGAGCCACTTGAATTGTTAATCGAACTAGAAAATAGGAAAATATTCATAAGAAGTTACCCTTTAGACCATAACCATCATTTTATTCGTTGCAATTGTTTATCGTATTTCAGTTGGATTAATTACTGAAATTAAAGTTTAATCAAAAGGGGAACATTAACTTCAAGTGTAATCTGATTATCTATTGAATTCGTGAGAATCAACAGTATTATAAAGTGAACTAACTCAAGAATTGGATCTCGAGTCATTTATCTTGCACATGTCTAATCAATTACCCTTATCTCTCTCATTGATATTTCTTCGTTGCTCATTTCTTGTCCTTTGTGATCAATTGTTAATTGCTTAATTTTAGTAGTTAATCGTACTTGATAATCATCAAATCAAATTTTAATTTTCTTGGATAGTAATCAACCGAAGATTATCCGAGCGCTGTTTAAAACCAATCCCTTTGGAGACGATAATTAAACTATACTATCTTCGACTAGCGAGCAATAATTTTATGTTGTGTTTTACGCTCGTCAAATTTTGGCGTCGTTGCATGAGATTGGCAATCAATAGTGTTTAAAATAGTTTTTAGTAATAATTCAAGAACCAATTTTTACTTTAGTGTATTCGCGTTTTCTCACTTGTGTGCAGGATACAAGTTTGATTTCTCTGGTGTATGACTCAATCTTCTTCAAAGGAAGTGATACCCTATGAACCAGAGTTGGAGAAACACCTGAGACAACTGAGAAAAGAAAGAGAATTAACAGAAAATTTCTTTGGTCATACTTCGACTCAGGATAACATGGCAAACAAAGAGATTGATGGATTAGACTTAGCTGCAAGAGAGGCATCACATCAAAAAGCTACACGGATAGCAGTTGAAGCAGCCCTCAGAGCTACTGAGGACACTATCGAGGATAGTGGGGGTCGAAGATTCAATCTAAACCGACCCTTGATTGAAGATCAGTTCGAGCATATAGAACCCAGGCCTGAAAGATCATTGGGTGACTATGCCAAACCAGTCTACAATCAAGGTCTGTCAAGTGTCAGACCTCCACCCATAGCATCAAAGAACTTCGAGTTGAACCAGGCCTTGTTTCAAACCATCCAAAACAACTGTATCTTCAGAGAGAAGGCGAATGAAGATCCTAACACTCACTTGATGGACTTTGAAGAAATCATGAACACCTTCCAGGACAATGGAGTATCAAAAGATGTGGTCTACTTAAGGGCATTCCCCTTTTCATTGAAAGATGGCGCGAAGCACTGGCTTCGTAGCTTACCCACAGGGTCAATTAGGACATGGGAAGATATGACCAAAGCCTTTCTTGACAAGTACTTCTCAGCTGCAAAAACAGGGAAATTCATAAGGGAAATCTACAATTTCTGCTAGAAGGAGACATAAATGGTTTTCAAAGCTTGGGAAAGATTCAAAGAGATAGTCAGAAAGTATCAGCATAACAGAATTGATTTGTGGATGCAACTCCAAGGATTTTTGGGATGGACTAACACCTTTCTCGTGACGAACTCTGAATACTGCATGTGGAGGTCCACTAATGAAGAAAACTACGGAGGAGGTTGTCTTAATCCTTGATGAATTATCTGAGGATGCTAACAAGTGGCCGGCTGAGAGTAATGATAGAAAAAAATCAATTGGGGTTCACTAGGTGGACTTTATCACATCCATGTAAGCCTAGCTAGACACCATGGCCAAGGAGATAAGAAAACTGACATTGGCCAAGGTACAGAGTGAGCTGCAAGCAGCATGTGACTTTTGTGAAATGGGACACCCTACACATGATTGTCGAGTTTCAACTAAGAATGCCAATGCTGTGGGAAACTATATTAAAGGAATCTACCAAGGTGGGAACAACTATGCTGTGGGACAAAGACATCCGGGTTTTTTGTGGAGTTCACCTTGTGGGAGTTTGAACTCATGGCAGCAAAATAATCCTAGACCCAGGGTCAAGGACCACCAAGTTTTCAGAACAAGCAGAGGCAGTAGTGCCAGCCACAATAGTCAAATCAGTCTAGTATGGAAGATCTCATGAAGGCGTTCATCAGCAAATCAGATGAAAAATTTGAGATTCAGGGCACAGCCATCCGGGAGCAGGGCATGGCTATCCAGAATTTAGAAAGACAAATGGGACAAATTGCAAATTTGTTATCTGAGAGGGCTCCTCGGACTCTACCCTCTGACACTGAAAAGAACCCAAAGAAAACAATCAAAGTTGTATCTCTGAAAAGTGGTAAAATATTGGCTAACCCAGTGGTGAAAGCTAGACCCGAGGTGGTGAACAAGCAGACTGAGACACCATAAGAGATAAAGAGTAAAGAGCAGAAAGGCCAGAGTAGTGGGGTACAAAATAAGATTGAAGAAAATAGACATATGTCAACTCTACCATTCCCTCAAAATATGAAGCGGGAAAAAAAATGACAAATATTTTGGGCGGTTCTTGGAGATGCTCAAGCAACTTTATGTGAACATTCCCTTCATAGAGGTACTCACTCATATGCCTTCTTATGCAAAGTTCTTGAAGGGAATCCTGATTAGCAAGAGAAAATTGGAGACAATAGTGGTCAAGCTGAATGCCCATTGCAGTGCCATATTGCAAAATAAAATTCCCCAAAAGTGTGGGGACCCAGGAAGCTTCACCATACCATGATCGTTGGGGAGTGAGAAATTCGACAAGGCCCTCTGTGATTCTGGTGCGTTTATAAATCTAATGCATTTGTCCGTGTTCAAGAAATTGGAAGGGGTGCTTGGAGTGATCAAATCAATACCAGTGTCCCTCCAACTAGCTGACCAACCCACCATTTTGCCTGAAGGAATCATTGAGGATATTCCACTTCGGGTGGACAAGCTTGTGTTCCTCGTAGACTTTATTGTGGTGGATATGGAGGTGAACAAGGAGGTGCCTTTAATTCTTAGGAGGCCATGTTTTTGAATAGGCAGAGCTAACCTTAATATCTATGAGGGGAAACCTATGCTCAGAGTGGGCATGCCCCAGGGGTATTCCAGATGAAGAGGATGATGAAATACCCCATTGATGAGGTGTCTACCTACTCGTGCTTCAAGCTAGATGTTGTTGGGGAATTGGCTGAAAAATACAAGTTTGACAAGCTTGTATGGGATTTTCTAGAGAGGTGTATTACTCAGTCTAGCACAATAGAGGATGAACATCCTGAAATAAAGAAAGAGACTAAAGCTCTTGAAACTGAGGATCAAGTGGTTGATGAGGAAGAACTAAAAGAGGAGGCTTCTAAGCCTAGTGCGAAATTGAAAGTCCTCCCTACTCGCTTGAAATATGCTTTTCTTGAAACTAATAATTTTTCTGTGATTATTCCTGCTTACTTGATAGGTACACAGGAGCAAAAGCTGGTGGAGCTGCTGAAAAAGTACAAGAAGGCCATTGGCCAGAGTATAGTTGATATTGAAGAAATCAGTCCAGCCATTTGCATGCACACAATTCTGTTGGAAGCAAATATCAAGCCAATGGTGCAACCCTAATGCAAGTTGAATAAAAATTTGGAGGAGGTAGTGCACAAGGAGATCATTAAATTGTTAGATGCGGGAGTGATTTTCCCCATCTCTGATAGCTAGTGGATTAGTCCAGTGCAAGTTGTACCTAAAAAATGGGCATGACAGTGGTGAAAAATGAAGATAATGAATTGATCCCAACAAGAATAGTCATTGGGTGGAGAATGTGCATTGATTATAGAAGGCTGAATGATGCAACAAGGAAAGACCACTTTCCATTTCCCTTCATTGATCAGATGCTCGAGAAAGTGGCTGGACATGGATGCTACTATTTCTTGGATGGGTACTTAGGCTACAATCAGATACTCATTGCCCTACAAGATGTTGAGAAGACTACATTCACTTGCTCGTCAGGTATTTTTGCTTACAAGAGGATGCCATTTGGGGTTGTGTAATGCACCTTCCACCTTTTAGAGGTGCATGATGTCTATATTCTCCGATTTAAACGGGAAGTGTCTAGAGGTACTCATGGATGATTTCACCCTCTTTGGTGATGACTTTGAGGATTACTTGAAGAATTTGGAGCTTGTGCTTTAAAGTCGGGAAGCCACTCACTTGGTTCTTTATTGGGAGAAGTGCCACTTCATGGTGAAAGAGGGAATTGTCCTGGCCACAAAGTGACTGCACATGGCATTGAAGTTCATAGAGCTAAGGTTGATGTAATTGCTAGGCTCCGTCCACCAACTTCTGTGAAGAGCATAATGAGTTTCTTGGGACATGACGGGTTCTATAGGAGGTTCATCAAAAACGTTTCCAGCATTAGAAAGTTGTTGAGTGCATTGCTAGCAAAGTGACTGTACACACTGATCACTCAGCCTTGAAATACATGTTAAGGAAGAAGGATTCCAAGTTGCGTCTAATGTGATGGGTGCTATTTCTCTAAGAGTTTGACTTGGAGATCAAAGATAGGACGGGCACCGAAAATCAAGTAGCAGATCATCTATCTCGACTTGAGAGACCTCCGGTTGAAACATTTGAAATAAGGGAAGAGTTTCCTAATGAGCAGATTTTTTTCCATTGTTGCGGTCTCCGAAAGGCGCCTTGGTATGCTGATATAGTCAACTTATTGGCTAGTAAGCTTCAATGTGAGGTAAAAAGTTATTTTTGGAATGACCCTTTCTTGTTTAAACTGTGTGAAGATGGTGTGATTAGAAGATATGTGCCTGAAAGAGAGATGGAAAGCATTCTATCTCACTGCTATGATGGAGCAGCTGGATGACACTATGGTGGAAATCGTACTGCAGCAAAGGTCATGGAAGCATGTTTCTATTGGCCTGCTTTGTACAAAGATGCACTGACGTATGTAGCTACATGTGACAAGTGTCAAAGGGCAGGTAATATTATCAAGAGGGATGAAATGCCCCTCTCAACTCCATTCTAGTGTGTAAAATTTTTGACATTTGAGGCATTGACTTCATGGGTATGTTCCCACCGTCGCATTTTATCCTAGTAGTCATTGACTATGTCACTAAATAGGTTGAAGCAATCCCTACTAGGACCAATAATGCTCGGGTGGTGTGAGTTCTTACGAAAGAACATCATTACCCTCTTTGGGACACCTCGAGAGATTATCAGTGACAATGGGTCACACTTTATAAGCAAGTAGTTTCATTCCTATCTAAGTATGGGGTCACACACAAAACATGAACCCCGTACCATGCCCAAACTAGTGGTCAAGTTGAAGTGGCTAACCGTGAACTTAAATGAATTCTTGAAAAAACGGTTAGTGCTTCTCATAAGGATTGGCCTATAAAGTTGGATGAAGCTCTATGGGCATCCAGAACTGCGTTCAAAACAACCATAGAGACTTCACCATTCAAATTAGTGTATGAAAAATTGTGTCATCTACTTGTCGAGATAGAACATAAAGCTTATTAGGCAATTAAGATGCTTAATCTTGATCTCAGTCTTGCAGGTAAACACACGTTGGCGCAAATGAACAAATTGGAGGAGTTTAGACTGGATGCATATTAAAATACGCAAATCTTTAAAGAGAAGACAAATAAGCAGCATGATTGCTTGATTAAGCCAAATGAGTTTCATGAAGGGGACAAAGTCTTACTATACAATAGTAGACTGAGGTTGTTCCCCGGAAAATTCAAGTCAAGATGGACAGGTCTGTATGTGGTGAAACACGTCTCACCGTATAACGCCATTGAAATACAGGATAAAAAAGGGAATGAAACATTTAAGGTGAATAGGCATAGGTTGAAACCGTACCTTGTTGGAGGATTTGACAAGCAATCCTCTAGCATCGTGATCAAATGAGCCTAAGTGGCGGAGCCAAGCTGACGACTATAACTCAGAACTACTTCAAACCCTTTTTCTTGCTTTTGTAAAATAGTATAAATAATTGTAGATTAATATTACTAGAGTTTAGGAGTTTTTGTACTAGTTTGGATAGGAATAAACATGAATTGGACATAAAATAAGTACATAATGGAGTCGGGGTACACATTGTGGGTTAGAAAGTAAACAAATTTAGAACTTTGAGAAAAGTGGCCTAGCGCGCCGCGTTGGGCGCTTTGCTAGGCTAAATGGAAAAATCTGATAGAAGTTAGCTCTCTGAATATCCCCACTACTGCGCATCGTGGGGGCGTCGCACCCAACGACGCGGAAATGTAAAATTGCGGCCACAAATTAAAACAAAATCTGGAAAATTAAAATAAAACATAATGCCCAAACACCCCCTTTCCTTATACCCACCCATCTCCCCCCCCCCCCCATATCTCTCATTCTATCTTCTCAAACTTTCCTCTCTCACCCACCCCCAAATCCCTCATTCTTCTTCTTCAAATTTCTTCCACTCAAACTCTCCCACCTTCACCAATCAAGGCTAGTTCTTCTTATCTTTTCTCATCATCTTCTTATTTTTTTAGCTGTAGAATTAGATAGTTTTAGTTTGATGTCCCTAACCTTAGGAAGTTTATTTTCGCTGACCTTTTAGCTATTATTTTCTAATTTGGCCAAAATTGTACTGGCTTTTATGGGGATTTTTGTTGTTATTATGCTTGTAGATGATTTTTGGAGTATTTTGATGGTGTTGGAAGAATTTGTGTGTTGAACTATGGTGGGTGTGTGTGCTAGGGCCGAAAATTGGAGGGTGTGTTTTGCAAAATTGGAGCACTTTGTGGTATTGTTACATTGTGGTGGTGTTGTGGTTGTTGTTGGGTGGTTGATTGGTGTTGTTGTGTAGTAGTTCTAGATCAATTGAAGTTGAAATAATGAGATGAACTTGGTGAATACAATGTGTTTGATAAAATACCTCAATGATATAGAAGGTGAAGTTGTGCTTAATTATAGGATATTTGTTATGAGATAATGTGATGCTTGATGATAAGTGTGGGGTGAGAGGTCATGTTATTATGTTGTGAAGCTTCAACGTGTTAGCCCCGAGTGCTATTCGATTGACCACCCATGCTAATGCGTTGCTAGGTGCTAATTGGGATGTCCGCTTCATGCTAAGTACTTGTGTAGTGTTATATTGTAACTTCTTAATTTTGTTAGTGGTAAATTAGTATAACTTCTTAATTTTCTTTTCTTCATTACTAGTTTAACTTCTTGATTTTGTATTTTACACTAGTGTAGTCCATGATTATGTTGTTGTAATATTATGTTGGTGGTTGGGCGGGTTATTGATTACTTGTGGCGTTCTTTCAATCGGGTAGTCTGAGTCCCCGACATACATTATACTTGTGAACATGACAATAACATAAGTGTGGGGTGGTTACCCATATGGTCTTATTTTTGTTTTAAGTTTTGTGGCTAATTATGTTCGTCTTGTACAGGTACAATGTCTCATCGTCCTATCAAATATGCTAACACAGGTTCCTCTGAGGTTGCCTCTAGTAGCCGTAGATGAGGTAGGAGGACACCTCCCCCCGCCCCAGTTGAGGAGGAAGCTGAGTGCATTGATCCATATGCGGATGTAGTACTAGGTTGCAAGCATGGTATTCGGGTTATGCCGGCTCATGCTAGAAATTGGTACCATACCTTTGTTCCGGCAGTGAGCCCCGACCCGGAAGGTAGTATTGATGATGAAAAGCTAGCCAGGAAGTACTCGGGGAAATATAACAACATCAGATACTTGGGTTTTGAAAGCTTGTTTCGTCCCAGTGAGTCGGTGAACGTGAACATGGTAAAGGAGTTCTATGCCAACTGGCAGCCTGAGGCCAGTTTGGATGCGGTGTATGAGGTACAAGTAAGAGGCAAGATGATCCCATTTTCCTCACAGGTGATAAATCATATTATGGGGTTCACATAGCACTCTCATAAGTTGTTCCAGAGGTTACTGCACCGACCCCCTATCTTGATATTAGGCGCCTGCTGTGTGGCGCTGATTCTTCTGCCACATGGATATGGATGCTAATGAGTTCCACAAAGACATGAAGAAGAGCAATTTCCAGTGTCCTGCCAGGGTCATTATCCGGTTGATTAATGCAAAGGTCGTGCCTACCTAGAATGACACTGATGTCTCTAGGTTGAAGGTGTGTCTCATTTATGCCATCTTATCTCAGATGGAGTTCGATTTGGGAAAGATTATGCTTGAGCACATGGCTCAAGTATGACCATTTGGGGCACGCCGCCTGTATTTCCCGAGCATGATCACTCGGCTTCTGAGGACGCACTATGTGGAGGAGGAGTTCCATTATGATCGGATGATTGCGGTGATGCAGCCTCTTAAGGCCTTTGATGTCACAGATGTGATAGATTCCCCTTCTATTGTTGTTCTTGTGGATCATAGATTATTTCATGTCAAGGAGACACTGAAACTTCTATTTGCAGATATGCGCCTTCACACTGCTCGGGGAGGGGGGGGGGGGCTGATTTGGCAGAGCTGCAGGAGGACCACCCCCTCTCCGCGGTCACTTAGTAGTGGTTGGGCTTGGCCAATGGAGAACAGATGCCACCAGATGAGGACGTAAACTCTGTCCCCTCCGATGATGAGGAGTACCTGTGCACCTTTGAGGGTGTTGATGAGGAGTAGGCCGTGGGACTCGGAGAGTTACCTTTTCACTCTTGTTTTTGTTGTTTTGCAATGCAGTCAATGCAATTTCTTAAGTGTGGGGTGGGGTGCTCTTATTTGGTTGTATTTGTTTGTTTTTTATTTGCTAATTGGCTTTGTTTTGTTTGTTTCTTGTTTTCTTAGACAATATGGTCTGTAATTATAACTCTAAATTCTATCGGCCTGTAATAGTTAGTAATCATAATTGTTTAGTTTCGACTCTTCCCGATGATGGATTTCATCGACTGGCTTCTTGAGGGATTTGAAGTCGAACGAGAAAATTTAAAAAATCAAAAAATTTGAAAATCTAAAAATATGTCTTTTATTTTTATTTTATACTCTTTTACTTAGGTAGTGTAATAATTCCTCCTTGGTTTATCTTTGTGTCATGGTTCTTTTTCAAGGGTTTTACTTGAACCGGATGTAGTTAGTTGTTTTTTGTAGTTTTATAGGAATAAAGAATCATGAGTCACAGTGCTAATTTGAAGCAATTTTCCTTTACTGCATGTGCCTTGATAGTAGTGAGTGCCTTAGTTGTGACACCTAGACTCAGTTCTTGACTCTTAGATAAGTGTCTTAAATTGGTTGATTGTGACTTTACTTAACTGCTTTGACTAGATAGTCGGGGTAGATTCGATCCTAAGTGAGTTACGTGCCAATGTGTGAGTGAGATTTTAGTTGACATTTTGTGCATGTGAGTTGATGTCTAGAACTTGCCCCTTGCGTTAGCAAAATAAAATAATAGTCTGGTTCAGTCTAGGAAGTGATATAGGTATTTCTTTGTTGAGCCAATTATATGTTTGTGACCCACCTAATTGTTTGGTATCCTAGTTAGCCCTTTTGAGCCTGTAATCCTATTTTCTTTGGCAACCACACTACAAGCTTGACCCCTTTGTTTGAATTGACTATATGTTTGAACCGTTTACTTCTCTTGAGCACTCGATATATTTATAAGTGGAGGTATGGTTAGGTTTTTGAGTGGAACTATAGAAAAGGAGAAATGTGCATTATTTGAAAAAATTGTGAGAGCCACTGGTAGGGAAGTGGAAAAAATAAGAGAAGGAAAAAAAAGTTGGTGTTTGTATATATTATAAAGAAAATTATTCCTTGCTAGTGGTAACTCTTGCTTTATCTGTGCATAAAGAAATTGGGAGCTTGGTATTAATATGATATGAAGGTTGGGTTTGTTCAACACAAGTGTAGGGGTTGAATTGTTAATGTATATGTATTAAAGTGCTCAGGGAGGTGTAGTCACTATATCCATATGTATCCTACCCGTCCCGCATCTTACATTACAACCAAAATTAAGTCCTACTTGATCCTTGACTGAATGAGCTCAATTAGTAGAGTATTACACTACGGGCAAGCTTATGGTACATTTTCTGTAGCGCATGAATTTTATTTTTGAGAGCGAGTGAATTCTGTCTATCTTGAGTTTCGATTTGTTTGGGAATTTTATTTTGTGTGGAACTACTCTCTATTTTTTTTGGTGTGAGGGCACATGACTTGCAAAGTCATTACCATTCGATAATGACTTTGACCTTTGTGTTAGAGTAAGTGAGCAGGTTGTGAAAATATGCGTGGTGCTTTTGCGTCAAGTCTTGAGGCTAGGATATTATGATAGGGTTCTTAGTATGCTTTAAATATTCTTTGTATAATGTGTTAGGGAGGTTGTTTGATGAAAACATCATCCCATGTGAAGTGTAGTTTGATTGCTCGAGGACGAGCAATGGTCTAAGTGTGGGGTGTTGATGGTAGGCAAGAAAACCGTATTATAATCGTAGTATTGCACTCTAATTACTGTATTTTAAGTGTGTTTGAGCTTAAATGATAGTGAATTACACTTATTACGTGTTTTATGCCATGCAAGAAGTGATTCCGAGTAAAAACTTAATTTGAAGCTAAATCGAACAAGTTAGAGCTTTGAAGTCTCAGTAAAGCCCAAGAAACTAAGTCGGGATCACGTTCGAGGGTCGAGGATCAAGTTCGGATGTCAAAAAGTGGACGAAAAGAATTACTCTAAAAAAATAACACTGCCATGCCACATGGGGCGCCGCTTGGCGTGGCGCGGCTGTGTAAAAGCTGCTGCCTAGAAAAAGTCTCTACTCTCTGAATATCCTCACAAGCGCGCCGCATGGCGCGGCGCAGGGGATGACGCGATTATATAGTTTTGTCAGAGTTATTTCTTGTTTCGCCTAGGAAAGGGTAGTTTCATCCTGGCCCGTTCCTACAGGGTATAAATACATCAAAATACATTTTTGAAGGGACTTTTGACCTACGAAAGATTGGAAAACCAACCAAGGCAAGAAGACTCAAGAATTCATCAAGATTTCAACCAACAATCGGTGCAATAGGGGAGTTTGTATCGAATCATTATCATTGATGTCTTCTTTGTTTTTAAACCTCATTGAGATGACTTTTTCCATTGCTATGGAGTAATTTCCATTAGGGTGTTGACAGATACGATGTTTTGATAACTTGATTAGAGATTCGATTCTTTATAATTGTTGGAAATAATTGATGGAATTTTAATTCGTATTGTGGAGGTATTTGTTATTTTTCTTCATTGAAAGTGGAGCTTGATATTGAATTGTTTTACATATTATGCTCTAGTTTAAATTTGTGATTCAAATAGGTAATCGAAAGAGCCACTTGAATTGTTAATCGAACTAGAAAATAGGAAAATATTCGTGAGAAGTTACCCTTTAGACCATAACCATCATGTTATTCGTTGCAATTGTTTATCGTGTTTCAATTGGATTAATTACTGAAATTAACGTTTAATCAAAAGGGGAACATTAACTTCAAGTGTAACCAAATTATCTGTTGAATTCGTGAGAATCAACAGTATAATAGAGTGCACTAACTCAAGAATTGGATCCCGAGTCAATTATCTTACATATGTCTAGTCAATTACCCTTATCTCTCTCATTGATATTTCTTCATTACTCACATGTTGTACTTTGTGATCAATTGTTAATTGCTTAATATTTAGTAGTTGATCGTAGCTGATAATCATCAAATCAAGTGTTAATTTTCCTGGATAATAATCAACTAAAGATTTTCGAATACTTTTTAAATCCAATCCCTGTGGAGACGATAATTAAACTATATTATCTACTCGTACTCGAAGTCCCTACCAGAGAAGCATTTCGTCAGTCCGTAAGATGCACAGATATGACTAACAACGAGGCCGAGTAAGAGGCCGTAATTACAGGATTAATACTAGCACTCAAGTATGGTGCGAAGCGGTTAAAGCTCCGTTGTGATTCCAGCTCGTAGTCAAGCAAGTCACGGGGACTTTTCAAATCAAAGAACAAAGGTTGCAAAAATATCAGACCGAGATCTGCAAGCTGCTGCCCAAGTTCAATGAATGCCAGTTCGACCAAATCACCGCGTGCACAGAATGTTGAAGTGGATGGCCTCCCCAAATTGGCTGCAACCACCAAAAGCATCGCGACTGGGGATAAAAGTGTAGTCCACCTTCTCAACTTGTCGCTAGACCAAATAGTATTATCGCCTACTTGCACGATGACACACTCCCAAACGACAAAAAAGAACCCCAAAAACTCAGAATGCAGCCAGCTAGATACAACCTCCTCCACATCGACCTTTACAAGAGGACTTACGTTGTCCCTCTGGCAAAATGTTTGGGCCCAAACCAAACCCAGCGTGTCCTCAAAGAAGTCCATGAAGGTCATTGCGGCGCTCATTATGTCGATCGAGTGCTCGTTAGGTGTCTCATACGTGCAAGATACTACTGGCCCGCCATAAAAAAAGACGCCTCAGAATTTTTGAATAAGTGCAAAAAATGTCAGAAATATGCCTCAATAATTCACCAAACAAGAAGTAATCACCTTCATATGAAAAAACATCATCTGCCGATTAGGCCTACCCAAAGAGATCAGCTCCGACAACGGACCTAAGTTTACGGGAAAGAAAACCGCTGAATTCTTCGAGAAATGGCATATCAAGAGGATACTTTCAACCCCGAATCACCCAGTGGGTAATGGGCAAGTAGAATCCTCCAACAAGTCCATATTAAACATCATGAAGAAAAAGCTCGAAGACGCCAAGGGACTATGGATGAAAATACACCCAGAAGTATTATGGGCATATAGAACCACCCCGAAGACAAGCATAGGAGAGACACCTTACTCTCTGGTCTACGGAACCGAAGGAGTCATATCATTCGAAATCGGAGAACCCAGCCTAATGTACTCCCACAAAAGCGGTACTAGTAATGACACGAGTAGAAGGCAAAAACTCGATGAGATTGACGAACAAAGAGATATGGCGTACATAAGGATGGTCACCCAAAAGCAGCAAGCGGAATTTTACTACAACAAGAAAGCAAAGTTCCGGACGCTCCAAGTCAGGGACTACGTACTCAAAGCTAAAATCCAGGCAAGCAGAAATCCACGAGAAGGCAAACTAGAAACAAACTGGGACGGTCCGTACAAAATTATAGCCAAAGCAAACTATGGTTCGTTCGAACTAGAGACAATGGAAGGAAAATAATTACCAAACAATTAGAACACCAGCCGCCTCAAATACTTCAACCTCTAAAAGGTAGAAGCACCCCCAAGTCGTACTCTTTTTCCCTCACATGAGTTTTGTCCCATTAGGGGTTTCTCAAGGAGGTTTTTTACGATGTGACGAAAGGGACACTTCTAGTCGAAGTATGCGAAGGAGGGACTGCTTTCTCTTTCATTGCCCGACTCCTCAATACTCTCCAAGTCAAAAAATGAAGCGACTAGATAGACTGGGACTGGGACTAGGACTGGAACGTCAGCCAATGCTCAAAGTTTGTAACTTTATCCAATCATGTAATCAAAGCAACAACGTCAAAGTACTAGAAACTTACGTTTATCAAAATCGCTTTAACAAAAGTTCAAGTTCTACCCATCTTGAACGACACCTATCGGCCCTCGGCCGCACCTTAATAAAAGGTCAAGTTCGACCTAGCTCGAAAATACCTATCGACCCTTAGTTGCACCAGCTCGAACAACACATATCGGCCCTCGGCCACACCTTAACAAAAGATTATGTTTGACCCAGCTCGAACAATACCTATCGGTCATTGGTCGCACCTTAATAAAAAGTCAAGTTTGCCTAGCTCGAACAATACTTATCGGCCAACAACCGCACCTTAACAAAAGGTTAAGTTCGACCCACCTCAAATAATACCTATCGGCCCTTTACCGCACCTTAATTAAAGGTCAAGTTTGACCTAGCTCGAACAACACTTGTCGGCCCTCGATCGCACCTTAACAAAAGGTTAAGTTTGACCCATCTCGAATAACACGTATCGACCCTTGGCCGTACCTTAATAAAAGGTCTAGTTCTACCTAGATCGAATAACACTTATCAACCCTCGGTCGCACCTTAACAAAAGGTTAAGTTCAACCCAGCTCGAACAACACCTATCGATCCTTAGTTGCACCTTAATAAACGGTCAAGTTCGACCCAGCTCGAACAACACTTATTGGTCATTGGCCGCACCTTAATAAAAGGTTAAGTTCAACCCAAATCAAATAACACATATCGCCCCTTGGTCACACCTTAATGTAAGATTAAGTTCGACCCACCTCGAACAACACCTATTGCCCCTCGGTCGCGATTTAACAAAAGGCTAAATTTTGACCAAGTTCGAACAACACCTACCGGACCTCGGCCGTGATTTAAAAAAAGTTAAATTCGACCAAGTTCGAACAACACATACCCGCCCTTGGTTGCGATTTAAAAAAAGGTTAAAATTTGACCAATTTCGAACAACACCTACCAGCCCTCTACCGCGACTTAGCCAGAGGTTAAAAATTGACTAAGTTCAAATAACACATATCGGCCCTCGGCCATGTTTCGATAGAAGGTTAAATTTAACCAAACGAGAAGCTAAGTCTGACCAAGTTCAAACTTAACCGATCGATTCTTAGACATACTCGATCGATACAAACAAAGGGATGATTCAACCTATGGCTATTCAACCCAATGACTACGACGACAAAAGTATGAAGGAGAAAAACACGCAAAGTACAGAAAAAAATCACGACAAATAAGAAAGGCACAATGAAAGAAAAAAACAACTTTGATATTTATAGACAAGGGGGTGTTTACAAAGGCTCTTTAAGACGCCAACAAAAGTACACAAAATGATAAAAAACAAACTACTACTGGCCAGCGCCATCACAACCCACAACATCCTCTCAGGTCTAACCCTCAACAACGTCACTTCCTTGACCGTCAATGCCATCACTGCCCCAAACTTCTGCGCCCTCTCCATTCTCGCCTGGAGGGTAAATAGAATCGTAACTAGCCTTATCCTCAAGGTGATCTATAGCATCCTCCCCGTTCTCATCTTCTTTGCCAGGGTGAGGCATGGTCGGGTCGTAGCGACAAGTAACACGAGCCTCACGAGCTTTGACCCAATAATCTTCAAAGTCCGTCTCAGGAACAGAGCCCACTAAATGCAACTCACGAAGCATGTCTAGTCAGGCCTCGACATGAATCCATTCTTCATACAGCTTACATGGGACGTTAGGGAAGCCAGAAGTAGTAGACGAAGAAGGTCATGCAAGAAGTTTGGCCTTCTCGGCTTCCAAGACATCAACTCGATCATAAAGATCGGAGGTTTCTTTTTCCAACTCCCCAATCCTTTCATCAAGTCGTTATTCTTTAGCCCTCGCCTTCGACAAGTCATTTTCTCGCTCAAAACGAAGGGTTCGGTTCGCCAATTCAAGGACTCTACCCTCCTACGAGCCTCCGACCGAGCAAATTATGCTTTATCAAGCTCCTCATGTTTCTCGATGACCTCACCGCTGAGAGCCTCCGCCTTGAACCGGCACCCTTCAAGTTGGCCTCGCAGCTCGACCACTTGGGCTTAGAAATCGTTGTATTGGGCCTCTACGTCCCTACTAAGCTTGAGCCCCTCCTCTTTGCTCCTCAACGTCCCTTCAAGGATGCTACATTTCTCCACACCCAGCACTAGCTCCTCGTCCCTGTTCTTTAAGTCCTCCTCAGGTCCAGCTCATCACCGCTTTCGCGAAGCCAACACCGGAGCTCTCGGTACTTTCTAAGGCACGTTGTATACTAGTCTTTCAGTTTCACGTAAATTTCTTTACCTCTCCTCTCCCATCGAGCATACTCGATCTCTAGAATAATCATCTACAAAACAAAGAAAAGGTGTTAGATCTTACAAAGAAACTAAGGCATAATGAAAAGAACAGACGATAGTCGTACTTACCCTAAGAGCGAGACCAAAAATATTATTCGATAGAGTACTGTCATTTATCATCTCGAGGGTCATACCCTCATTCTTAGAACAAAGAGGACCGAGGATAGGGACTACTACCTCGGTATTTACAAGTAGATTACGATCTATTGGGATCATAATAGTCCTGGAGCCGCCTTCAAACCTCACCTCGAGTTGAGTAAGTCACTCGTTGATTATCCTCAACTCGTCCAGATCCATATCATAATTAGACCCGTCATCCTCCTCAGCAATAGTCTTCCCTCTATCACCAGCAGACGACTAGACATCCATTGCAGCCCTAGAGGATGAAGCCTCCTCTTACCTCGGAAGGGCGAGACTGTCATCAAGTATCCTCTCTTCGACCGTCTCACCTGCAGGATGCACCGATGCATCAACACTCATTTCCTCCAGGTATGGGGCCTCGGAGTCCATCTCAGAGCTCTCTCGAACATGCACTGTGATTGTCTCTCAAAGAGCGAAGTCGTCCTCTTCCAAGTTGAAGGTTGTCGGCCTTTCTCCTCCCGCATCTATGACTCTCTTCTTACGGGACATTAGACCTTCATCTTTATGAGACATATCGTTGTCCCCATCAATCAGTTAAAAGAGTTGAGGAGCGGAAACAGTGGACAAAACAGAGGCAGGCTTTTGGACTGCGATAGCCGAGGGAGGGATCGGTACAGAAGGGGCAGTAATCGCAATAGGGGTAGTAGCCGAAGGTGCATCAGCCTTCCTCTGAAAGGATGGCAGCAGTGCCCGGCTCCGTCGATACGACCCCTAGCCTGGGAAAAAGATGACGAGCTCAAAACACACACTTCCGCTATGTTGACACTTTCGAACAATCTCTTTAAACCTCTCCCATGCTTCAAAAACAGTTTCTATCTCTTTCTGGCAGAAGTTATGGGTTTCTCTTCTAAACTTGCCCGTTTTAGGTGAGGAGAAATATTTATCAAGGAATTTTCTAGTCATCTCCTCCCATGTTCTGATCGATCCTATGGGCAAGCTTCGAAGCCACTGCTTTGCATCATCCTTGAGTGTGCAGAGGAATGCCCTTAAGTACACTGCATCTCATGACACACCATTGTATTGAAAGGTGTTCATAATCTCCTCAAAATCCATTAGATATGTATTTGGATCCTCGTTTGGCTTCCTTCTGAAGACACAACAATTCTGAAGGGTTTGAAGCAACCCTTGCTTCAACTCGAAATTGTTTGCTGCAATTGGAGGTGGTATAACACTTGATAAACCTTGATTGTAGACCGGTCTAGCATAATTGCCAAGTGGTCTCCCATGCATGGGAGCTATATTTCCAAACTGGTCTGCACCCAAGGGTTGATTTTGAGAAATTCTCCGACCTCTCTCTTCTTCATAGATAATATGTGCATCTCTAATAGTTGCTTCCTCAACATCCCGTGTAACTTGTTCTCTTCATTGGGTTGCTTCTATCGCATCCAAATCTACAATATCCTCACCATTTCCAGCCATAGTTTCTTTGGTTGAGGATTGCCCAACCTTTTTTACCGTCTCGGTGAGATTTCTCTCCTTCCTCAATTGTCGCAGTATTGTTTCTATCTTTGGCTCATATGGTAGAACTTCTTTAGCAGAAGTTCGAGTCATGCACCAATCTAAACATGTAGACCATGCACAGTCAAAGAACACCAACCGTTAAAAGAGAAAAATAAAATTAACTTAAAAGAAAAAATTCTTGAATTAGCACTACAATCTATTTCAAACACTGTTGATTGCCAATCCTCGACAACGACGCCAAAATTTGACGAGCTCGAAACACACACTTAAGTTCTGCTCGCTAATTAAATATAGTATAGTATAGTATCGTATCCACAGGGATTGGATTTAAACAGTAATCTTGTAGTTTCTAGCTTGATTACTATTCAAGATGATCAACAATTGAGATTTATATGATTTCTAACTAAAATTAACTAATAGTCTAAAGCTATTGACTAATGATAATCGAAACAAAGATAAGCAAGGAAGTTATTAGTAGGAGAAAATAGGGGTTGATTGGATAGGTGCAAGATAATTGGTTGGGATCTAACTCTAGATAATTCACTTATAATGTTCAAGTGAGTCTCTCAAATTCACTCAATTATTAGTTCAAACATTCAGCAAAAACTCCTCTCTCGATTAAGTCTTAACCTCTCAAGATGAACCAATTTAAGCATGTGAAGATATGCAAGAATGCGTAGTGAATTGGTCATTAGGAAAACCTTTTTCGATTATTCTCCTAACTATGTTTAATCAATGATTCAACTAGCCTCTTTAGATTATTTAGAAGAATCTATGAAATCAACCAACAACATAATGCAAAGATATCACAAGTTATGCCTCTCTCGATTACATGAACTAGTGAATAAGGATGCAAAAGTTAAATCATCCAAAAATGCTTCAATACATAAAACTAGAGTAATAATCCACAAACAATCATCAATACACCAAATCCATGAAACCCTAAATGGAACTACTCCAAAGATATTGAGCAATTCATCACAAATAAAATTAAAGTATAGGAATACATAAATTCGATCCAAACTCGTGTCTTGAGTGAGGAAGGAATGATGAATCCTTGTGCTTGTGTTCTTCCAACTCCTCCTTAGCCTCCTTAGGTCCAAAGTATGTCAAAAGTCCATATAATAACGTTTTTCCATGTATTTATACCAAGTATGGTCGGGCCCAAACGAAATCACCTTTTTCCTAGCCGAAATAGGACATTTACTCTGTAACGATTGCACAGGCGCGCCGCATGGGGCGACGCGCCATGAGGGACATTAGTGGGTAAATCCAAAGAGCTAAACAATTCAATAGGTAGCAAAAATGCACTTCTGCATCGCACTATGCCTCGCACCATGCGTCACACTAGTGCAAATTTCTCAGAGTACGACTCAAACCTTGCCTTTTGACGTCCAGACTTTGTCCTCGACCCCGGAACACGATCCCGACTTAATCCCTTGGGATTTTACTCAGACGTCAAAGTTCCAAATCACTCGAATTCATTCCATAACATTTACATAGCTTGGAATTACTCCTGCAAGGCATAAAACATACAATAAGTGCAAAACACTATCAATTAAAGATCAAACAGAAGTAAAGTGCAGTTAATTAGAGTGCAATAAGCGACTAAAATATGAGATTATAGCCTACCATTAACACCCCACACTTAAACCATTGCTCGTCCTCGAGCAATCAAACTACACTTCACATAGAATACGGCCTTTTTAAACAACTCTCATAACTCATCACACCAGGAATATTTAAAACAGATTAAGCACAATATGTAACATCCTAGCCTCAAGATTTGACTCAAAGGCATCATGCATTATTTATAACCCGCTCACTTACTCTAACAAAAAGGTCAAGAATTACCTCTCCTTCATGAATCAAGTACCCTCACACAACAATAGAGAGTAGTTCCACACACAATGAAAATTAAGAACAATTAGGAACTCAAGATAGAAATAATTCATTCGCTCTCAGAAACGACATTCTTATGCCACAAAAGACGTACCATAGGCTTGCCTGTAGTGTAATACTCAACTAATAGAGCCCATTCAGTCAAGGATCAAGTAGGACTTTAATGGGTTGTAATGTAGACTGCATGATGGGTAGAATACTTTTGGATATAATAGTGATTACGCCTCCCTAAGCACTTTAATACATACATTTCATTGTTCAAAACCCCACACTTACGTCAAACCAAAACTCTACCTTCACATCAACATACATTAACTCCCATCTTCTTTAAGCACAATTAAATCAAGTTACCACTATCATGGAATATTTTGCACAACAATACAATATTTTTTTATTTTTTTTTCAATTCAAGTGGCTCTTTCTTTTTCAAAACAATGCACCTTTCTCCTATTTCAATAGTTCCACTCAAAAGCCAAACCAACCACCCCACACTTCACTTTTACAAAGTTCATAACAAATTCAAGTGCTCACGAAAGGTACAAGGTTCAAATAGATGGTCAATTCGAACAAAATATGGTTTCCAAACAAACACGATTACAGGCTCAAAGGGGTTAACTGCGATACATAACAATTAGGTGGGTAAAAGCATATAACTGGCTCAACAAAGAAATGCCTATATCATTTCCAAAACTGAATAAACTACTATTTCGTTTTGCAAACACACGGGGCAAGTTCTAGACATCAAATGAAATGCAATGAATAATACAAAACCTCACACATAAATGGCACATAACTCACTCAGGGTTGGACTCATCAAGACACTCTAGTCAAAGCAGTTAAGTAAAGTTAAGATCATCCAATTTAAGGAACTTATACAAGAGTAAAAAAACTGAGCCTCAGCATCACAACTAAATCACTTACTATTCTCAAGGCATAATAAAGTTAAGAGATTTTGCCTTCAATTCAAATCACAGCACAAGGTTTTCTACTTCTAAAAATAAAAACTAACTACACCCGGTTCGAACAAAACTCTTGGAAAAGAACCATTGCACAAAGAAAAACAAGGGAGAATTATTACACTACCTACAAACAAAAATCATTTTGCCTTTTTCCTTTCGACTTAAATCCCTCAAGAAACCAGTCAAATGATATCCATCATCGGGAAAAATTGAAAATTTTAATTTTAGTATGTTTTTATCAATTTTTTCTATCTCTAACTACTACAACTAACAAAAGAAAACTAAAACTAATATACATACATACAAACCCCACCCCACACTTTACATTGTGGCATGTCCCCATGACACACAATTAAAAAGTATAAGGTAAAGAAAACTTCCCTGAACATCTAGTCGAGGTCTAAGTCAATGTGAGGCTCCATTCCTCGCCTTCGAACTAATGTGCACATCCATGCAGATAACTTTTTCTTAGCCTTTTTGGGGTGCACCCCACACTTATCTTTCTTACTCAGTGCAGCCTTCTCTTTCGAGCCCTTCACTTTCCACTCAACACTCGCATCTAGTTTTTCCTTTTGTGCCCCCTTTTCTACATCCATCTTGAACATCAAAGTTTCCTCACCCACTCTAAGTATGAGTTTTCTCTCATGTATATGTAATATAGCTCTACCCGTTGCTAAGAATGGTCTTACTAAGATAAGGGGGACCTCCTTGTTTTCCTCCATTTTCACCACTATAAAATCCACAGGAAATACAAATTTATCCACCCAAACTAACACATCTTTCACTATCCCCTCGGGTATCAAAGTCGTTTGGTCTGCCAGTTGCAAAGATATTAGTACAGACCTTATCTCTCCGATCTCTTTCTCTCGTTTCCTATAAATATATATATGCATTAGATTATTTGAGGCACCAGAATCACATAAAGACTTATCAAAATTAATAGAGACTAAAGAGAAAGGTATAGTAAAACTCCCTAGATCTCCACACTTTTGTGGGAGTTTATTTTGTAATATTGCGCTACAATGCTCTGTGAGCTTGACCACTGAGGTCTCTTTTATCTTCCTCTTCTTTGTAAGGATCTCCTTCAAGAATTTGGCGTAAGCATGCAACTGTGAGAGAACTTCTGTGAATGGTAAGTTTACATGAACCTTTTTCAATATATCTAGAAATCTCTCAAACTGTTTGTCCAACTTTTCTCTATATAGCTTTTGAGGAAAAGGTAAAGCAGGCATATGTTTGCTCTCCTCATGTTTCTTCCTTCTTGAGTTTTCTTCCTTCTTCTTCTTCTCAGTTTTCATCGGGCCTTTCTTCTTCTTGTCATCATCACTTTTCAGCTGCTCCCCACTTTCTATTGCAAGTATCACATCTTTCTGGATCGGGGTGTGATCTTTCAATACTTGCCCACTTCGCAAGGTCACAACATTCATCGTTTCTTTGGGATTCTTTTCTATATCAGCGGAGAGAGTACCTGGAAACCTGTCAGATAATATTGTTGCAATTTGTTTTACTTGTCTCTCCAGGTTTTGAAATGATGTGCCCAACTCTTTGATAGTTTCTCCATGAGCGTCCAGTCTCTCATCTGTCTTGATAATGAAGGCCTTCATTAGGTCTTCTAGACCATGTTGAATGGGTTGTTGAGGCTGAAATTGCTGCCTCTACTGATTTTGGTATGCTGGAGCTCCTTGTACCTAGGGTCTAGAGTTGCTTTGTTGCCAGGTATTTGCAGTACCTGCAGGTGAAGTCCGTGAAAAACCGGGGTGCCTCTGACCCATTGCATTGAAATTGTAGTTTCCCACAACATTTACTTCTTCGGTTGAGGCTTGACACTCATGAGTAGGATGTCCTCTTTCGCATATATCATAGGCTGCATGAGGCTCACTTTGTATCGAGGCTAAGGTCAGCTTCCCTATTTCTTTAGCCATAGCATCAAGTGGCACCTGTACTGATGTATTAGCATCAACCTGGTGAACACCAATTAATCTTCTTCTTTCAGCACTCTCAGAGGGCTACTGATCAGCATCTGCAGATAACTCATCGAGAATTGTAATTATCTCCTCTGGAGTCTTCTTCATCAACGGGCCTCCAGCTGCATTGCTCAATATTCTATGTGAGGCAGGTGTCAATCTATCCCAAAAGTCCTGGAGTGGCATCCAGAGTTCAATTCCGCTATGTTGACACTTTCGAACAATTTCCTTAAACCTCTCCCATGCTTTAAAAACAATTTTCGTCTCTTTCTGGCAGAAGTTATGGATTTCTCTTCTAAACTTTCCCGTTTTAGTTGAGGAGTAATATTTTTCAAGGAATTTTCTGGTTATTTCCTCCCATGTTCTAATCGATATTATGGGAAAGCTTGGAAGCCACTGCTTTGCATCATCCTTGAGTGTGAAGGGGGATGCCCTTAAGTACACTGCATCTTGTGACACACCATTGTATTGTAAGGTGTTTATAATCTCCTCGAAGTTCATTAGATGTGTATTTGGATCTTTATTTGACTTCCCTCTGAAGACACAACAATTCTGAAGGGTTTAAAGCAGACCTTGCTTTAACTCAAAATTGTTTGCTGCAATTGGAGGTGGTCTAACATTTGATAAACCTTGATTGTAGACCGGTCTAGAATAATTGCCAAGTGGTCTCCCATGCATGAGAGCTATATTTACGAACTGGTCTGCACCCAAGGGTTGATTTTGAGCAATTCTCCGACCCCTCTCTTCTTCATAGATAATATGTGCATCTCTAATAGTTGCTTCCTCAGCATTCTGTTTAGCTTGTTCTCTTCGTTAGGATGCTTCTCTCATATCCAAATTTACATTATCCTCACCGTTTCTAGCCATAGTTTTTTTGGTTGAGGATTGCCCAACCTTTTCTACCGTCTCGGTGAGATTTCTTTCCTTCCTCGACTGTCGTAGTTGTTTTTCAATCTCTTGCTTGTATGGTAGCACTTCTTTAGCAGAAGCTCGAGTCATGTACCAATCTAAACCTGTAGACTGCGCACAGTCAAAGAACACCAACCGTAAAAAGAGAAAATAAAGTTAACTAAAAAGAAAAAATTCCTGAATAAGCACTACAATCTATTTCAAACACTGTTGATTTCCAATCCCCGGCAACGGCGCCAAAATTTGACGATCTCTAAACACACACTTACGTTCTGCTTGCTAATCAAATATAGTATATTATAATATCATATCCACAAGGATTGGATTTAAATAGTATTCTTGTAGTTTCTATCTTGATTGCTATTCAAGGTGATCAACAATTGAGATTTCTATGATTTCTAACTAAAATTAACTAAGAGTCTAAAGCTATTGACCAATGATAATCGAAACAAAGATAAGCAAAGAAGTTATCAGCGGGAGAAAATAGGGGTTGATAGGATAGGTGCAAGATAATTGGTTGGGATCTAACTCTAGATACTTCACTTCTAATGTTCAAGTCAGTCTCTCAAATTCACTCAATTATTAGTTCAAATGTTCAGCAAAAACTCCTCTCTCAATTAAGTCTTAACCTCACAAGATGAACCAATTTAAGCTCGTGAAGATATGCAAGAATGCGTAGTGGATTGGTCTTTAGAAAAACCTCTTTCGATTATTCTCCTAACTAGGTTTAATCAATGATTCAACTAGACTCTTTCGATTACTTAGAAGAATCTATGAACTCAACCAACAATATAATGCAAAGATATCACAAGTTATGCCTCTCTCGATTACAAGAACTAGTGAATATAGATGCAACGATTAAATCATCCAAAACGTTTCAACACATATAACTAGAGTTATAATCCACAAACAATTATCAATACACCAAATCCATCAAACCCTAAATGGAACTACTCCATAGATATGGAGAAATTTATCACAAATAAAATTAAAGTATAGGAAAACATAGATTCGATCCAAACTCGCATCTTGATTAAGGAAGGAATGATGAAATCCTTGTGCTTGTGTTCTTCTAACTCCTCCTTAGCCACATTAGGTCCAAAGTATTTCAAAAGTTGAGAAAATAACATTTCCCGTGTATTTATACCAAGAAGGGTCGGGCCAAAACGAAATCACCTTTTTCCTAGCCAAAATAGGATATTTACTCTGTAAAAATTGCACAGGCGCACCGCATGGGGAGACACGCCATGCGGGGAATTATTTGGGAAATTCAGAGGGCTCAACAATTCAATAGGCAGCAAAAATACACTGCTGTGTCGCACTATGCCCCGCACCCTGCGTCGCACTAGTGCCAATTTCTCAGAGTACGGCTCAAATCTTGCATTTTGACATCCAGACTTGGTCCTCGGCCCCCGAACACGATTCCGTCTTAATCCCTTGGGTGTTTACTCATACTTCAAAGCTACAAATCGCTCGAATTCATTCCATAACATCTACATAGCTCTAAATTACTCCTACAAGGCATAAAATACACAATAAGTGCAAAACACTATCAATTAAAGCTCAAACACAAGTAAAGTGCCGTTAATTGGAGTGCAATAAGCGACTAAAATTCGAGATTATAGCCTACCATCAAAAGACAAGCGTTAAAGTTAGTAAGATGAATCAATATACAACGAAAAATGAAACGACCACGGCCAAACAGAAGAAGTTACCTGGCAAAGGAACAGCCAGCTTAAACTTCTTAATGAAGCTCGGCCAGTCGGATTCCTACGATGTGGGGGAGGATTTGCTCGACCCAGTTAGAAATGCGCGTGGCTGGAAGGGGAGGTTTATTATTGGTTACAAGAGAAGGAAAATCCTTCAACTAATTCTGAAGCAAGTAAAAGAATGCAAAAAAAAACGGACACTTCCGTGTGTAATTCCAAACCTCTGGAAAGCCATCCGTGTTAGCCACCACATCCTCGGTCTTGACGTAGAAGAAATTGAGCTAGAACTGGCGACTGGACTTATCGTCCATCTTTACCACCAAACATTTGCCTCCGCAATGGCGAAGATTCAACATCGTTCCCCTATAGAAGCTAGGGGCGAAGAGATGTACCAAGTGTTGCAGCAATAGTTCGACCCTAGCCTGCTCGACAAATTTGGTTAGCATGCTAATGATCTTGTAGATGTATGGTGCAAGCTGAGCAGGACAGACACTGTAGTGACGACAAAATTCCTCCATCAATGGAAGGAGAGGGAAAGAATAGTTGATAAGAAAGGGATAGGTGTATAGAGCACAGTATCTGGAGCTATGAACCTGTATCACATCTCCACCAGTTGGGATCAGCTCGATGTGATTTGGGAGGCCGAACTTGGCCTTGAGTTCCGCCAATTCTGGTAATCAGGTGAGAGCAGACCTAACGTCGAGATTGCGGAGGATTATTTCCTCCACTGGTGGGAAAGCTTCATCCTCAACAATGGCAGAAACACCCTCCCCATGGAAAGAAACACAACTGCCAAGTTAGCAACGCGGCTCCCTTCACCAGCATCTGAGGGTAAGTTGGACATGATGCAATGTGATGAAGAAGAATAACAAACAAGAAAGAATGGGGATGATGTAGGGCAATAAAACAAGGAAAGGAAGTTTAGAGAAGCAAAAATACAGAGAAGAAGGTCTGTACTCTGAAAAGTTAGATGAAACAAACTTCAAATCCAAGATCAAGAACCTCTTTTTATAGAGATCATGGCACTAGACCCAAAAATGGCTCGTCATAATTGGCACCGAAATTGAAACGGCATATCCAATCTAGGGTCACGCACGAATCGAAGCAACGTATCGGGAATATGCTTCATAATGATGCATGATGTCATGATGTCACTCTAACCCTTGGACAGGATAACTCCAACAAATCGCTCGAGAAACCTAAGGTATTTGAAACATGCGGCCCACAGAGGGCCATGTTGCATTTTCGGTATGATGTTTACGACTCTTGCATCTTACTCGATAAGTTCGACCTAAAACGACATTAATCCGCTCATTAAGCCCACCTGTGAGGATGGCCTCAATAAGCGGAGGGACTAACTGTATGAATCAAAAATTATCTCTAATATGATCAAACTATGTTAACATTAAGGAGGCACTCACAGACTGCCACGTGCCATCAGTACAACTTCAATGAAGACCTGCCCAAGGTCGAAGTAGTCCTTGAAGCGATGAAGGGTTCAGTCGAAGGGTCAACGAATATCAAGGTCGAGAAGTCATCGTAGATCGAGGTCGATGTCGAGCATCTTAGACATAGTTATAACGGTTAGCTTTAGGATAGGACACTAAAGAGAATATTCTAGTGGATATTCTCTGCACCTGTACTATTAGGATTTTTAGGAATATGTTCCCTATAAATAGAAAGAGACACAATGATAAGAGACATGAGATGTTCACTTGTAAGAAAATACACTGACTTTATATAGAGAATCTGGCCATATTACAAGGACACAAAAACAATCATTTTACCAAGATTTTTGTCTAATGTTTTCACTGGATCCAAGAACGACCTAAGTGTTCAAAGGCTCATCAATCATTAATCATTATCGGAAAGAATATCCACAAATCCCACACCTTTTCGGGTTACTCACACATTTTTATTAATTTAAATGCCATTCATTGCTACTTGTTATTATTTAGTGTTATCTTCCACATTTTTGGATCATTCAATATTATTATTATTTCTCACATTTATTGCCATTCTATCAAATATACATATTATCTTCCATAAAATCGATAACCTTGTATTTTGGATATTAATATTAGCTAAGATTGGATATTAATATTAGCTAATATTGACTCTATTTTATTTAAATCTAACTGGTTGAACCCAAATCTAAATCTTTGGGTCAAACACTTGGCATAAAGCAAATAATATCATACTATATTAAGAGTATATTTGGACCGTTTTAGTCCAACAACTGGTATCAGAGCCTAAGTTTGACGGGACGAGTATAACAATGGTAGCATGACGGTGCGGGGCGCGGTTTGCTTACCCTTATGAGCTTGGAGATGCGCCCACAAAATAAGCTAGTTGCGTGCGTCAATTTCCATAAATACTCTAACAATGTGTACGGCACAGTGAATCTCAAAAGTTGACCCATGGATCATGGTGATATGCCACGTGGAACTTAGCTCGAGGAGGAGATTGTTGGGTGTGCACGACGTGTGTAGTACATAGTGAATCTCGAAAATAGACCTGTGGATTGTGGTAGTGGGCCACGTGAAACTTAGTTCGAAGGGGAGATTGTTGGGTGCACGAACAAAGTCTGAGATTGGTAGCTGAAAAGATTGAGAGCCTACATATACGATGTAGGATCTCTTAATATTGTGAGATATTTTGGGAAAACTTATGGGAGCTTAATCCAAAGCTAACAATATCACACTATGTTAAAATATTTAAGTCGTTTTAGCTCAATATTTTTAAATCGATGTTTGTTCCAGCTTTTACGTATTCCCGATGATTCCATCAAGTGTATGCTTCCACCAACATATGTATTGAATAATTGCACACCAAAATTTGAAAAGATAAGAAGAAATCATTTAGTATATTTCTTTTATCTTCGCTAGGATTTAAATGTAATTTTTCATGATCCCAAGTTCCCAATTATTAAGTGATATCAGAGACGAATTTAAAATTTAAATTTTATGGGTTCAACTTTGTACTAAATTTATTTCGCTGTTAAAAATATGATTTCAAATTTAAATTTATTGGAATTTTATATATTAATATATCGCGATAAAAGTTTTATTTTAGATGAGTTCATAGCCAAAAAGGTTATATTCCCCATAAAATATAGATAGAAGTTGAAGAGAATAATGTGTAGATCAATTGAGTGCACAATAATGTTTAGCTATTTAGAGTAGGGATGCTCATAAAAACCCAAAAAATCTAACCAAATCGAAAACCGAATCAAACCGACCAAACAAATCGATACCTTTTAGGTTTGGTTTGGTTTTGGTTTTGAATTTTAAAAACCGATCAAATTTGGTTTGGTTTTGATTTTAATAAAAAATAACAGGAAAAAATCGAACCAAACCGACTATAGAAGTAGCTATTTAAATATATTATTACACATATATATATGTATATTTTTATATAAAGTTTCTAAAATTTTGTGATACATATTAGCCGTTTATATAATTTGTCTAATATTTTGCTAGTATAATAATCTAATTCTTTGCCTTTACATTCTAGTTTGATTGGTAGTTTTCTTTTGCAAAGTACAAGAATTTATTTCATGTTAAAAATAATTAATGTTTAATTGAGTACTTAAATTATTCATCACTAGTTGATTCAATTATCATTAATATATCTTGATAAATGATAGATTTCTCAAAGAGCAATTGGTTTGATAGTGTTACGTTAAAAATGTAGTCTCCGGAATATGTGTTTGGTAGTGTATGTCTTATATTTAAGAAAAAAATGATAACTAACCGAAAAAATCGAAAAACTGACCAAAACCGACAAAAATCGAATCAATAAAAAACTGTAACGACCCGGCCGGTCGCTTTGAGTATTGTAACCACGTTCCCTCATTTACTGCTCAATTTATGCTTTACATTTGTTATGTGACTTGCCGGGGGTAATTGGTTCGGGTCCGGTGAGGTTTTGGAATAATTTGGAACACTTAGTTCCAAGACTTAGAATTTAAGTTGAAAAGGTTGACCGGATGTTGACTTATGTGTAACGACCCCAGAGAACTTTTGCTAAGGAAAATAAGGTTTTGTGGTGCCGAGGTAGATCAATTATTACAAAGGTTAGAGAAATTTTTGGGTTGAATAATGCACTGGAGAGTAAAGGAAAATTTTCGATAGAAGATGAAATTTCTACGGCCCACTATGCGGTCGCAGAATCACTTTGCGGACCGCATAATAGCCGCAAAGTGAAGCAGATGCGAGGCAAGATTTGAGGAAATCTGCGGTGCATTATGCGACAGCAGACCTGTTCTGTGGTGCATTATGCGACCGCAGAATAGGTATGCGGGCCGCATAATCACCGCAGACCTATCTAGGCGACCCTCGTTTTGGAGCTTCAATTATGCAGTCAGTTTGCGGACCGCATACGTGTTATGCGATCGCAAATCTGCATCGGGGCTTCAATTCTTTCTAATTTTTGACCCGACCCAACTTCAATTTATAGCCCTTTGGGACTCATTTTGGAGTAAAAATCTAACATTTTTAGAGAGAAGGGAGAGTGTTTTAGAAAGAGGAAGAAGCTCAAGTGCTTTGTTCATCAAGATCTTGTTCAAGCATTGAAATCCAACAAGGAAATATCACAAGATCTTCACCCAAGAGGTAAGGTTCTAACCCCTAGTCTTCAATTTCGAGTTTGGGTAAAGATGGGTGATTAAGAATATGATTCTTGGGTATAAGAGTATTATTTATACGTATCAATAAGGTTTATGGAAAGATTGTTGAGTTCAAATGGGTAAAGATTGGGTTGAAAATGATAGAAATCTTCATAGACTTTAATTGAAGATTTGAGGGTAGAGTTGATGTCGGAATTTGGTGAAATTTGTATGGTTGTACTCGTGGTTAGATAGGCGTTCATATTTTATAAATTTTGTAGGGTTCCAAGATGTGGGCCCTATAGGTGATATTTGAGTTCAATTTCGGATTTTGTTGGAAAATTTATATTTTCATATGGAATTAATTTCCTATAATTCGTATTGACTGAATCTGTCACGATCTAAAATCTCACCAATCGTGATGGAGCCTATCTCAATACTAGGCAAGACCATAATATTAATTAATCACCATAGCTTTTAAATTTGAAAATAAAATAATTAAATTCAGCGGAAGAAATCTCACAAATACAAATATAAAACTCCCAAAACCCGGTGTCACGGAGTACATGAGCATCTAATATGAATACAATGTCTGACTGATAAAAACCATTGTCTGAAAGTATAGAACAATACAATAACTGAAGGAAAGAGAGACAAGGTCAGCGGACGCCAGGCAGCTACCTTGATAGTCTGGAACTGGTAACACACTGAGGTCTAACAGCCGCCGTGTACGGAAGCACCTGGATCTACACACAACGTGCAGAGTGTAGTATGAGTACAACCAACTCAATAAGTAACAAGACTAACCTCTGGGCTGAAAGTAGTGACGAGCTCCGCATGTACAGTCCAGTATAAATAATGGTACAGAAATATAGGCATGCTTTCAAGTTCAACAATTAAACAGTACAAGTGAAACATATAAATACTACATGATATGAGGAATATGACGTCTCAGTGGAAAGACCTCGTGTATTACTGGTCACAAATCATTCGGTCACTCGGTACTATCTATGGCCAATCCGGCCCAGGGATATTTCATCCCGTATATATACACACACATCGACTGACAGTCAGTCACTCAGTACCACATAAGGCCAATCGAGCCCTAGGAATATTATCCCTAAATATAAATGATACGGACAAGATCCATGTCCAGGTAAATTCATCACAATATAAATAAGTAAGGCAAGTCCATGCCCTGGGAAGATCCATCCCGAATATATATAATCATTTACGCTCACTGGGGATATGTACAGACTCCGGATGGGCTCCTTCAGCCTAAGCGTGATATAAAGCCTATATGGCCCACTACAGGCGGGCAGTCCCGATCTGTACAATAACAAAGCCTATAAGCCTTTTGCAGGCGAGCAGCCCCGATCCATAAAATTGTAAAGCCTATAAGGCTTGCTGCATGCGGGCTGGCCCGATCTATATAATAATAATAATGTATAAAGCGATTCTGGCCTACTGCGGGCGGGCAGTCCCGATCCATATAATAACAAAGTTTATAAGGACTGCTGCAAGCGGGCAGCCCCGATCCATAAAATAGTAAAGCCTATAAGGCCTGCTGCAGGCGGGCAGCCCCGATCCAATAAATATCCTCACAATGGATGAGCATGACTGAGTATGAAATATACATTTTAAAATAATTAATTCAATAGTAACACGACCATATGGGTCCCAAAATATAGGCATATAGCCTAAACATGATCTTTATTACGAGCCTCAGCTCAATTCTTCTAACACGTGTGGCATGTTCAGATAATAATATGATTCTTTAACTTTGCAACTTCACGGGATTTATTCAAGTCAATTTATATGGTGCACGTCCACACGCTCGTCAACTATCGTGTGCGTCACCTCCAAATAATTTATATAACACCAATTCGGGGATTCATACCCTGAGAATAATTTTAGAAATATTACTTACCTCAACCCGTGTAATTTCTCACTCTGTTATGCCCTTGCCTCGAGAATTGGTCTCTGAAAGCCTCATACCTAGTCACAAATAATTCGATTCAGTCAATAATAATTATTTAAATTAATTCCATATGAAAATATAAATTTTCCAACAAAATCCAAAATTTAACTCAAATATTGCCATGTATCGGAACCCGACAAAAGTTACAAAATCCGAAAGCCCATTCAACCACTAATCTACCCATACCAATTTTACCAAATTCTGACATCAACTCGACCCTCAAATCTTCAAAATAAACAGAGAGGGTTTTCTAAACTTTCCAATTTAATTCACCCATTAAATGTTAAAAACAACCATGGATTCGGGTAATTTGACCAATAATGAGTTAAGAACACTTACCCCGTTATTTTTCTTGAAAATCTCCCAAAAATCGACACTTCCCGAGCTCAAATCTGTCAAAAATGGAAAATAGGACTAAGTCTCATTTTCTGAACTTAAATCAAATCTGCTGCCCAGTCATTTACCCTATGCGATCCCGCCAAAACACTCGCGATCGCGAAGCACAAAATTTTTCCAGCCCTTTTTTACTCTATGCGATCGCGGTCATTCTCCCGCGATCGCGAAGAACAAATTCCCCAACATCTTTGTCCAACTTCTTTCTGATAGCCTCTAGTTTAATGGTCATAACCTTTTTTACAAAACTCCAACTAATGAATGGTTTAACTTTCTAAAACCTAGACAGAAAGGGCTACAACTTTCATTTTTGGATCATCTCCAAATTCCTTATAGATTGCGAGATATAAGCTTCCAAAGTCGGGTCAGTGCATCAGAATATTTCTTCTACGCGATCGCGAAAGGCCTTCCGCGATCGCGATTCACAGGCCATTTTTTCCCATTTTGTGCTTCGCTATCGCATCCAGTTCCACGCGATCGCATAGCACACTGCTGTAGCCAAACAATTGCAGCTTTAAATGGCCTAGAAATGGTCCGAAACCACCCTGTAACTCACCCGAGGCCTCCGGGAGCTCAACCAAATACATCATCAAGTTCCAAAATATCATACGAACTTAGTCGAGCCTTCAAATCACATCCAACAATGCTATAAACACGAATCACACCCCAATTCAAGCCGAATGAACTTTGAAATTTCCAAATTCTACAAACGATGCCGAAACCTATCAAATCAAGTCTGATTGACCTCAAATTTTGCACACAAGTCATAAATAATATAACGGACCTATGAAAATTTTCAGAACTGGATTTCGACCTCGATATCAAAAAGTCAACCCCCCGGTCAAACTTCCCAAAAATTTAACTTTCGGCATTTGAAGACTAATTTCTCTACGGACCTCCAAATAATTTTCCGGACATGCTCCGAAGTCCAAAATTACCATACGGAGCTATTGGAATCATCAAAATTCAATTCTGAGGTCGTTTACACATAAGTCAATATCCGGACAACTTTTCCAACTTAAGTTTTCAATTATGAGACTAAGTGTCTCGTTTCACTCTAAAATCCTTCCGGACCAGAACCAACTAATCCGATAAGTCATAAAATAACTGTAAAGTTTAAATTGAGCAGTAAATAAGGGAACGGGGCTATAATACTCAAAATGACCGGCTGAGTCATTACATAATCGAATTAATTATGGCTAGATATGAGGCTTTTTGAGACCAATTTGCGAGGCAAGGGTATCGCGGAGTAAGAAATTATGTGGTTTGAGGTAAATAACACTTCTAAGCTTGGTTCTGAGGGTATGATTCCCTGAATTACATGTTGTGTGAATTATTTGGAGCTGATGCATATGCTAGGTGACGGACGTGTGGGCGTGCACCGTAGAAATTGTGACATAATTGGTTCCGTGGAATTATGTAGTCAAATAATCTTGGCATTATCCATGTAGTTTTGTTAAAGAAATTGAGCTGAGAATCATGTTAAAAATTATGTTGAGACTATATGCCAGTATTATTGAGACCCACAGAGGTCATATTGCTATTGAATTATTTGTTTAAATTTAAATTGCATACTCAGTCATACTCCTTCATTGCATATCATATCTCAGTCTCTGTTGTTATTTATTGATACACCATATCATCATTTTGGGCTAGTTTCATGACATTGTGAGTCCAAGAGACTGGAGAGAGTGATGACTGAGTGAGGCCGAGGGCCTGATTGTGAGGTTATTATTATGGGATCGGGCTGCACACCGCAACAAGTTTTATTTACTTATGCTTGGATCTAGCTTATTATAGCGCTTGGGCTGAAAGAGCCCCTCCAGAGTCTGCACCCCCACAGTGAGCGTAGTTGATATATATATATATATATATATATATATATATATATATATATATATATATATATATATATATATATATTGAGGGATGGATCTTCCCTGGGCATGGATCTTGCCTGAAGCAATTATATTGAGGGATGAATCTTGCCCGAAGCATTTATATTGAGGGATTGATTTTCCCTGGACATGGATCTTGTCCGAATCATTAATGATTGGGGATGGATATTCCCCTGGGCTGGACTGTCCTTATACAGTACTGAGTGACTGATTGTCAGTTGATGGATATACATATATATTTTGGGATGGATCTTCCCTTGGCTGGATTGTCTATATACAGTACTGAGTGATTGAGTATTTTGGATTGTGTACGCCGAGTTTTCATTAAGGTGCATCATATACAGTATGTACATTGGCATGTAGATACAAAGATGTCATATTCACGTATTGTCAGAATTGATTTGTTTTATTTGTACTGAAAGCAACTGTTGAACTTGAAAGCATGCCTACATTTATATATTGATATTATTTATATTGGACTGTACCTGCGGAGCTCGTCACTACTTTCAGCCCAGAGGTTAGTTTTGTTACTTATTGAGTTGGTTGTGCTCATACTATACTTTGTACCTCGTGTGCAGATCCAGGTACTTCCGGATACGGCGATTGCCAGATTTGAGGATTTAATTGTTGGAGACTATCAAGGTAGCTGCTCGGTATCCGCTAACATTGTCTCTCTTTTTCCTTCAGTTATTGTATTATTCTATACTTTCAGACAGTGTTTTATCAGTCAGACTTTGTATTCAAATTAGATGCTCATGTACTTAGTGATACCGGGTTTTGGGAATGCGTTTTTATGTCAGAAATTGTGAGATTTTCTATGAAATTCAATATTATGTTTTCAAACTTAATGGAAATTGCAGTTTATTGAGGTTATCGACTTGCCTAGTATTGAGATAGGCGCCATCACGACAGGTTAGGATTTTGGGTCGTGACAAAAATCGACTTAATTGGTCTGGTTTGATTGCAATATTTGAAGGACCAACTTACTTGGTTTGGTTTCTTTTTAGGGAAAAACCGATCCAAACCGAACCATGAACACCCCTAATTCAGAAAAATATGTCAGAATCCCCCATCAGTTATCAGGATCTCTTGGATACTTGTATGTGTGATCAGATCAACAAGCTAAAAGTATATGCTAGACAGAAATTAAACTATCAAATTCAAGAGGACATGACCCATCGACAAGACATTGATGTAAATAATAATCTTGAAATTTCTAACATTATTACATGCACTTTTCGATTAGTGTTTTCTATCCTCTTACATTTATCTTCCTCTAAAGGGCAACGCGGTAGTCAAAGTATTCTACATTTTATATAGAGTTTAAGAAAGGGTCGTACCCCAGTGAATGTAATATAAGATCTTAACGCAAGTATCAATCGTTGATTCTAAAGCTCAAACACAGTTACTTTACCATTGCTTTAAGGCTCACTCCCCTTCAAAGAAACAAGATTACTATAAAAGGTAATATCAAGTCGTTTGTAGCTTCCTAACTAGTTTTTATAAAGGTCAACACTTCTAATCGATCGTAATAGAATAATAGGAAAATTGTCAAATTTAAACATGCATTATCCAAATAGAGCAATTTTATGTGATGACCCGATATGTCATCTTTAAATTTAACATTTAATTCTGTGCTCTGAGACCTTGAATAGCACCATTCAACATTTGCTCGACTTATGTGCGCAGTCCGTATAATTTTTCGGAAAACTTTTATGTGAAAATTTGATAAAAATGTGAAATAGTGCTTCAAAACTCATTTGAGTTGACTTCGGTCAACATTTTGAGAAAACATACCCGGATTACTGTTCTGATGGTCCCAGTGGGTTCATTTCGTGATTTGGGACTTGGGCGTATGCTTGAAATCGAATTCGGAAGTCCCTAGCTCGAATTATCGCCATTTGACGGAAACTAGAAATTTAAAGGTTTAAAGAATTTCTAAATTGGCCATAATTGGATTTTTATTGATATCGGGTCCCGATTTGGATTCTGAGAGTTCGATCATCTTCGTAACAATATTTATGACTTGTGTACAAAATTTAAAGTTATTCTGAGGTGCGTTGGCATGTTTTCCGTTAGTTTTTGGAAAAAAAAAATAAAAGGCTTTATTTTATAAAGCTTGAATTTATAAGTTTGACCGAGACTTGACTTTAATGATATCGCGTTCGAATTATGGTTCCGAAAATTTCAATAGGTTCATTATGTCATTTGGGACTACGGGTGGCATGTGGGCCGGTTAGGACCGGGCCCGGCCCAGGACCGCAAGCCCAAATCGGCGGTGGGCCTAAACGGTCCTAACCGGATAGGACCGGGACCGTGGGGAGGTTGGATGGGTAGTGGGCCGGTCTCATAGGCGAGGCCCGCGAGACTGGGACCGGCTGAGAAGTGGGTCGGTTCAAGCGGTCCTAAATGGGCCTATCCGGGCCCAACGACTAATTATTTTTAAAAACAAATCTGCCACATTATAGCCGTTATGGCATTTAAAATATGGCTTTTTTACCTGCCAAAATAGCCGTTGGCTATTTATAAAATAGCCATTTAACCCCCCAACTTTGTTTTAACCCCAAACTTTTTATAGCTATATATACATGTTAAGATATAATATAGCTATATATATAAAACAGCTAGTTAAAACTGCTGAGCAATCTTTAGCTTTAAATTCGTCTGAACAGACTATTCGTTTGTTAAACAAGCATGTTGTAGATTTATATAAAAATTAGTATAATTATCTGCATGTTGGTATGGTTCAAATTGCTTTTAAGCTATTAACCCTTAAAGGGTTACGAGAGACGTTTTTAGTTGCTATCAGAGACGCTAGAAATCTGAATTTTAGACAGTCTCTGATGGGTTCTATTGAATCTACTGTGGCCTACGGTCCAGTATATTTGAATACTCAACCCAATCTGCAATTATCTCTATCTGATGTTAATATACTTGATGCCTTGATATTAAATGTGAAAACGCATGGTTATAATTATGCACCTGGTTCTGAACTTATATGTTTATCGTATAGAATTTATTTTAAATTGCTATCTACATTAAACCCTAGATGTAAATTATATGATACATCTGATTAGACTATATTAGTGGAAATGAATTTTGCAAAGTCTAAGGTCACCACGAGGAGATCTATTAAGTGGGAAGAAATTAATTTCCCAACTACTTGGACTTTGGATTCGGTTATATCCCCTAGTCAGATAACTGATGATGTTAGTAATACTGAATATTCTCATATTACTCAAAATCCGGATGGTAGGACTTGCATTCAGTTTGATGATAATAGTTCCACTTATAATAGGCAGTCATTTTCTAATAATAGACTTTTGCCTGCTATTAGTTCTAATAGACATTCTTTTACCAATCGTAGACTGTTGCCTGATATTTAACATATTTCACATGTTGAACCAGTCTATGGACCAGCTAGAAATCGTGTTGCATCTTTGCATATAATTTCTACTAAAGTGGGTGATAAGCCAGTTGAAAGGGTTAAGATTAACCCCCAGACAAATATTGTTTAGGTTTTCTACTGTACAAACAGTGTTTCTACTGTTGATGAACAGTGTATCTATTGTTGATGAACAGTATATCTACTATTTAAGTGGGGTCCGGCAGCTTCACTGTGCTGTGGGGTCCAGCAGTTTTACTGTGCTGGTTGTTTTTCTGCTTTTTTTATTTTGCGGAGGAATTCTTCCGCATCTTGTAATGCTTCATCAGATAATATCTTCTCTGATTCAATAGGTTGGGAATCATCTGCGATATTATCGTTGCTGGTTTCACTTTGCATCGAAGTGTCTAATTTCTCATACTGATTGATGGAACGAAGCAAATTTCTTCTTACTTCTTCCAAGTAGTCATTGATCATTTCTTCTTTATCTCCTTCTTGAAAGGAGATCTTTCTGGCAATATGCCTTACTGAGCTGTCATCAACCTTCTCTTTCTGAGGGTTGCTGGAATATTCTTGGATTTTTGTTTTGATGGAATCCAAGAGTTCTTGACCGTATAACGTCTTTGTTTTGGGATCTTTCTTCATTAGTTTATCCCAAAAATTGTTATAAAAGGTCCTGTATAAACACAGAATTTGTTCCTCGGTGAATCCAACTTCTGAAGTCCATTTATGAATCCAAGGAATACAGAATTCTAGAAAGAAATATATCTGGTCAATCTTTTCTAGGTAACAGATATGATCTGTGTGGTATAAATCGTTTATAACTGGAGAAATTTTTGTCCATTCTTTGTATAACATGAGAAATGGATCAGGTAATATTTTTATTGTCGGACTGTGGTATGACCACCAGTTTAGGAACCAATTAGGAATAGGTTCTGCAAATATCTTTGCACATATTTTAACGAACCAAGTATGCTTGTGTCGATCATTATTGTAGTAAAACACTTTATCAAAGGCCTGGATATAGTCCCAATAGGTAAAACTCATACGAGACTTGTTGAGGCTTATCTGCCTTTCTTTTATCGTGGATATGCCCCAATCTTCAACAGATATAATCTGTTTAATTATGATCTTTGAGAAGTTATAAACGTTCTCGTCTGTGCTATAACTAGAAAAGTGCTGAAACTCTGGACTGCCAGTACTGGTGGGTATAGTTTCATAATAAGAACGGATTTTGTATGACTCACCCGGATAATACAATCCCTTTATCAAATACCTTTGGAATATCTTCCATGGTTCTTCTTTCCTCTGAATATCAGAATTTTCTAAAAGAAATATCATTTCTTTTTTAGGCAATTTCTCATAGGACTTGATATCATCATTGTCCTCTTTTGTAATAGAAGCCAAAGTATCACTTTGCTTAGCAAAAGTATTACTTTGCTTTTGAGCAGTCAAATATGCCTGCAAGTGTGCGTATAACGGACTATCTTCTGGAATATCTTCCAGATGAATGGATGGTCCTATCATCGAGGACTCGCCTCTGAGAGATATTTTTTCATTAGTCAAACTTTTTTCTTCCCATTTGTATAACTGGGGAGTTTGATGTGGATCCGTATGACGATCCTGAAGGGGATGTTCTTCCTTTGGAATGTGGGGATTATCTTCCCCATCCTCTACCTCTTCCTCTACCCCATGAGGGTTCCATCCTGCAAATATTCACGAGATAAGAAATCTGGCAGAGAATTATCAATTCCCTTTTTGTATTGAATTTCAAAATCAAAAGGGGCTAATTGAGCCTGCCATCTTGCAAATATCATTTTTGAGGCATCATGTTTAAAGTATTTATTAAACATATATTTAACAGATTGTGCGTCAGTTTTTATCAAAAACTTTTGATTGTATAAATCACCTTGGAATTTTAAAACACACTTAACTATGGTTAACATTTCATGGGCCACAGTAGCGTATTTTCTCTGGGCTTCAGACCATTTTCCAGAGTAAAATCTAATCAAATATTCATGCTTGTTATTGGGATTTATCTATTTCAAAATTCCTCCATAACCAATATTGGACGCATCAGTCTCGATAATCTTTTGCCATGCAGGATTAGCAAGGGTCAAATAAGGTAAAGATTTAACACGTTGCTTAATATTTTTAACCAAAATAGTATGACTATCAGTCCAAGGGTTTTTATAATCCTTTTTTAATCTATCATATAAGGGGGATAAATCACGAGATAAATCTTTATAAAAAGGTGATATATAATTTAAACTTTCCAAAAATCTTTGTAACTGAGTTCTATCAGTGATAACATCGGGAAATTTAGAAGCAAAATCAATAGATCTTTGAATCGGAGTAATTTTTCCTTGACAAATATAATGTCCTAAAAATCGAATATTTGTTGGGAATAAACGCATTTTTTGTTTTGAAATAACCAAACCATTTTGTATAACAATTCTTTTAAAAATATCTAAATGCTTGATATGCATTTCAAATGTTTTGGAGAATACCAAAATGTCATCAATATAAACAATAATAAAATCAAGATAATTATTGAATATATCATTAATGATTTTTTGAAATTCAGAAAGGGCATTCTTTAAACCAAAAGGCATAACATTTCATTCATATTGCCCAAATGGAACATTAAAAGCAGTTCTATAGGTATGCTCTTTCAATATTTGAATCTACCAATATACAGATTTTAAAAATATATTGGCATCATATAATCTTGACAATAAATCCTTTTTATAGGGAATTGGATATCTAATCCACTTTAAAAACTTATTCAAAGGTTTATAATTAATAACCAATCTAGGAACTCCACGTTCCTTTTCAGCAGCATTATTAACATAAAAGGCTGTGCAAGACCAAGGAGATTTTGAGGGTTTTATCAAACCCTTTTGTAACAAATTATCAATCTCTTGCTTGCAGAATTCTACCAATTCAGTGTTCATCTGACAGGGTCGAGATTTAGTAGGAATATCATCCTCAGAGAAATTATCTTCATATGGCAGAGTGACAATATGCTTTTTTCTATTCCAAAAAGCACTGGGATGCTCAGCACAAATATCAATAGAAATATTTTCGGAAATCAATTTAATTTTTTCTTGCACTTTAGTGAAATTCAAAGTATCGAATATATTCATACTAAACAATTCCAATTGTAACGAATCAATATGTTTAATCTTCATATCAATTAAAGTATTTATATCTCTAGTTACTGGATTTGTAATAAAAGTATAACTTATCTCTTTATCCTTATAAGTAGCAGAAAACCTTTTGAGTCTATGCTAGTGAAATGATAAATAGCATTAATAAACGGTGTTCCAAGTATAATTGGAGGGTATAACTGATTTTTCACCAAGAAAAAGAAGTGAGGAATGCAGACTTTATTCTGACAAATACCAGTATTAGGTAATTTATACTCTATATCTAAAGCATGTCCAGATGCAGACTTAACCATATGAGTCGTTTTCTGAAAATATTTAGTAGGAACTAGACCTTCTTGAATGCAGCTAACATTAACTCCACTATCAATCATAGCAATATTTGTAATAGAAAAACTATTATCAATTAAAATAGTATATTTAATATACCATCGATGAGCAGTAACAACTTACATCATTCCCAAAAATATATTATGTTGAGAATTAATTTTAATAGGTTTTTCAGAGGAAATATCATTTTCAGAAATACCTTTATTTTTATCATTAGATTTCTCAGCTGGAGAATTGATTTTCTCAATCTGAGTAATCCTATGATCACAAATCATTTGATATTTTTTAAGAGATTTGATCTCCCTTTTCAAGTTTTCAACTTCAATCTTTAAATCTCTTAAACAAAATCAAATGATTTGTGATCATAGGATTACTCAGATTGAGAAAATCAATTCTCCAGCTGAGAAATCTAATGATAAAAATAAAGGTATTTTTGAAAATGATATCTTCTCTGAAAAACCTATTAAAATTAATTCTCAACATGATATGTTTTTGGGAATGATGCAAATTGTTACTGCTCATCGATGGTATATTAAATGTACTATTTTAATTGATAATAGTTTTTCTATTACAATTATTGCTATGATTGATAGTGGAGCTGATGTTAGCTGCATTCAAGAAGGTCTAGTTCCTACTAAATATTTTCAGAAAACAACTCATATGGTTAAGTCTGCATCTAGACATGCTTTAGATATAGAGTATAAATTACCTAATACTGGTATTTGTTAGAATAAAGTCTGCATTCCTCACTTCTTTTTCTTGGTGAAAAATCAGTTATACCCTCCAATTATACTTGGAACACCGTTTATTAATGCTATTTATCCTTTCACTAGTATAGACTCAAAAGGTTTTTCTGCTACTTATAAGGATAAAGAGATAAGTTATACTTTTATTACAGATCCAGTAACTAGAGATATAAATGCTTTAATTGATATGAAACAGAAACATATTGATTCGTTACAATTGGAATTGTTTAGTATGAATATATTCGATACTTTGAATTCCACTAAAGTGCAAGAAAAGATTAAATTGAGTTCCGAAAATATTTCTATTGATATTTGTGTTGAGCATCCCAGTGCTTTTTAGAATAGAAAAAAGCATATTGTCACTCTGCCATATGAAGATAATTTCTCTGAGGATGATATTCCTACTAAATCTCGACCCTGTCAGATGAACACTGAATTGGTAGAATTCTGCAAGCAAGAGATTGATAATTTGTTACAAAAGAGTTTGATAAAACCCTCAAAATCTCCTTGGTTTTGCACTGCCTTTTATGTTAATAATGCTGCTGAAAAGGAACATGGAGTTCCTAGATTGGTTATTAATTATAAATCTTTGAATAAGTTCTTAAAGTGGATTAGATATCCAATTCCCAATAAAAAGGATTTATTGTCAAGATTATATGATGCCAATATATTTTCAAAATTTGATTTAAAATCTGAATATTGGCAGATTCAAATATTTAAAGAGCATACTTATAGAACTGCTTTTAATGTTCCATTTGGGCAATATGAATGGAAAGTTATGCCTTTTGGTTTAAAGAATGCCCCTTCTGAATTTCAAAAAATCATAAATGATATATTCAATCCTTATCTTGATTTTATCATTGTTTATATTGATGACATTTTGGTATTCTCCAAAATATTTGAAATGCATATCAAGCATTTAGATATTTTTAAAAGAATTGTTATAGAAAATAGTTTGGTTATTTCAAAACAAAAAATGAGTTTATTCCAAACTAATATTCGGTTTTTAGGACATTATATTTGTCAAGAAAAAATTACTCTGATTCAAAGATCTATTGATTTTGCTTCTAAATTTCCCGATGTTATTACTGATAGAACTCAGTTACAAAGATTTTTGGGAAGTTTAAATTATATATCACATTATTATAAAGATTTGTCTCGTGATTTAGACCCCTTATATGATAGACTAAAAAAGGATTATAAAAACTCTTGGACTGATAGTCATACTATTTTGGTTAAAAATATTAAGCAACGTGCTAAATCTTTACCTTGTTTGACCCTTGCTAATCCTGCATGGCAAAAGATTATCGAGACTGATGCGTCCAATATTGGTTATGAAGGGATTTTGAAACAGATAAATCCCAATAACAAGCATGAATATTGTCACGACCCAATTTTACCTGTAGGTCGTGATGGCGCCTAACACTACAGCTAGGCAAGCCAACTAATAAATCAAACGTACATTGGTTAAACTTTTATTCCAAAAAAATAATAAAATACCAACTTCTACCAATGTGTGTGCCAAGACCCGGTGTCACAAGTGCATGAGCATCTAGTAGATTATACAAAACTCTAAATACTGTCTGAAATGAAATAGACAGAATATAAATATAAGAAGAGACACTGGTAGCTGCAGAACGGCTCAGAAAGGCAGCTCACCACTATGCCTCGGGATGACGTGGGTATGTAATGATAGGTCCTTCACTAGTACCTGTCTCAGATCCTGCACAAAAAGTGCAGCAAGTGTAGTATGAGTACGTAAACAACGTGTACCCAGTAAGTATCAAGCCTAATCTCGAAGTGGTAGAGACGAGATGGCCGACTTTGACACTCACTATGGGTCAATAATAATAACTGAAATATATCTAGAATATTTAAATCAGCATGATTTACAGAATTTACAATAATTTGTTTAATCAGCAAAGATAATCAAATTCCTTCAAATGTAACAATTCTCAATATATTAATTAAATTCCTTCAATTCAGAAAAATTCCAATTTATCAATTTAAGTCTCATTTATAGGAGTAACAATTAATTCCATAAACAAGCAAGAATAATAATTCATTAAATTAAAAGGATTTTCCAATTTATTAATTAGCTTCTCAAGCTAAAATAAATTATTAAAGTATCGTGTAATTATTATTATTAAGCACGATTTCTACCGAGGACGTACGGCCCGATCCAGAGTGTCGTGTACACTGCCGAGGGACGTGCGGCGCGATCCATAGATGCATCTATCCTGCCGAGGCATTCGGCCCGCTCCACAAAAAAGGAGGACATTTTCTTATGTGCCTCCGGAAGGAGAGTATATTTATTATAAGATAAATTCGGGAGGAGAACAATTTCTTTTAACAATTAATCGATTTAAACAGCAAATCAAGCCGATAAGATTTCCATACTTTAATATCTTTATCTAACAATTCACAATATATTCATATATATCAATTAATATTAATTAATCAAAGAATACAATTTACACAAGTAATGCATGCTTTGAGTCCTAAACTACCCGGACTTTAGCATTAATAATAGTTATGCATGAACTCTCGTCACCTCGTGCGTACGTAGCTCCCACAATTAGCAACAATTATTAAATTTTAATCACCTATGAGGTAATTTTTCCCTCACAAGATTAGACAAGAGACTTACCTCGTCTTGCTCCAATTTAATCCACTATAAGGCCTTTTTCACGATTATCCAACTCTGTCTGGCGCGAATCTAGCCAAAATAATTCGATACAATCACTAAAAATTATAGGAATCAATTCTATAAGAAAATACTACATTTTTAATAAAAATCCCGAAATTAATTAAAAATTCATCCGTGGGGACCACGTCTTGGAATCCGGCAAAAGTTACGAAATCCGATAACCCATTCAATTATGAGCCCAACCATACCAGTTTCACTCAAATCCGACTCTGAATCGATACCGAAATCTCAAAAATTCGTTTCTATGAAATTTCTAAAAATTTCCCAAATTTAAATCTCAAAACACTAATTTATGGTGAAAACAATGATATACTTGTATATGTAGACCAAATCCGAGTTAGAATCACTTACCCCCAATATTTTTCCCTTGAATATTTGTCAAAAGTCGCCTCTGCTCAAGCTCAAGTTCGTCAAAAATGGCAAGTGGGACGTGTGTCCTCTGTTTTTATAAAATTACAGCTCTGTCCAATTCGATCAAGGAGCTCGATCAGGGGGAGCTCGATCTCAGGGAGCTCAATTTTGGGAGCTCGATCTTGGGAGCTCATCATGGCCTCGATCGTGGGCTCGATATCTGGGTTCGATCTGGGGCTCAATCACAACCCAGAATATACAGTAGAAGGGAAAATTGCAGCAGCTTTTTAAGTCCAACTTTTGTTCCGTTAACCATTCGAAACTCACCCGAGGCCCTCGGGACCTCAACCAAATATACCAACAAGTCCTAAAACATCATACGAACTTAGTCGAATCTCTAAATCACATCAAACAATGCTAAAATCATGAATCATACCCCAATTCAAGCTTAATGAAACTAAGAGTTTTCAACTTCTACATTCGATGTCAGAACCTATCAAATCAACTCCGATTGACCTCAAATTTTACACACAAGTCATAAATTACATAACGGAGCTATAAAAATTTTCGGAACTGGATTCGGACTCCGGTATCAAAAAGTCAACTCATCGGTCAAACTTCCAAACTTAAATTCTTGTTTTTAGTCATTTCAAGCCTAATTTAACTGCGGACTTCCAAATAAAATTCCGAACACGCTCCTAAGTCCAAAATCACCATACGGAGCTGTTGGAATCATCAAAATTCTATTCCGGGTTCATTTCCTCAAAATATTGACTGAAGTCAAGCTTAGCACTTTAAGGCCAACTTAAGGAACCAAGTGTTCCGGTTTCACCCCAAACACTTCCAAATTCCGAACCAACCATCCTCGCAAGTCATAAATCATTACAAGCACCTACGAGAAGTTTTATTTTAGGGAACGGGGTTCTAAAAGTTAAAATGACCGGTTGGGTCATTATATTCTCCACCTCTTAAACAAACGTTCGTCCTCGAACGGGTTTAGAATTGTACCTAGAGTGCTGAATAAGTGTTGATATCTGCTCCGCATGTCTTCCTCGGCCTCCCAAGTCACTTCCTCGACTGGTTGGCCCCTCCACTGGACTTTTACTGCAGAAATCCTCTTGGACCTCAACTGGCGAACCTGTTTATCAACAATGGCAATTGGCTCCTCTTCATAACCCAAGCTATTATCTAGCTGAACTGTGCTAAAGTCTAACACATGTGATAGGTCGGCATGATACTTCCGGAGCATAGATACGTGGAAAACCGGATGAACTCCCGATAGGCTAGGAGGCAATGCAAGCTCATAAGCAACCTCCCCGACTCGTTTCAACACCTCAAATGGGCCTATAAACCTTGGGCTCAACTTGCCCTTCTTCCCGAATCTCATAATTCCCTCCATCGGCGAAACCTTCAAGAGAACTTTTTCACCTACCATAAATGATATATCACGCGCTTTCTGATCCGCGTAACTCTTTTGTCTCGATTGTGCTGTACGAAGTCGCTCCTGAATCAACTTTACCTTTTCCAAGGCATCCCTTACCAAATCAGTACCATATAACTTAGCCTCACCTGGCTCAAACCATCCGATAGGTGAACGACATCGCTGACCATAAAAATCCTCAAATGGAGCCATCTCGATGCTGGATTGGTAACTGTTATTATAAGCAAACTCGGCCAAAGGCAGGAAACGATCCCACTGACCTCCAAAGTCGATCACACATGCCCTAAGCATATCCTCCAAAATCTGAATTGTCCGCTCTGACTGCCCGTCGGTCTGCAGATGAAAGGATGTGCTGAGCTCTACACGGGTCCCCAACTCACTCTGTACTGCTCTCCAAAAATGTGAAGTAAACTGAGGGCCTCTATCTGATATGATGGAAATTGGCACACCGTGTAACCGAACTATCTCCTGAATATAAATCTGGGCCAACCTCTCTGAAGTATACGTAGTCACAACAGGAACAAAATGTGCCGACTTGGTCAACTTGTCAACAATGACCCAAACTGTATCAAACTTCCGCAAGGTCCGCGGCGACCCAACTACAAAATCCATTGTAATTCGTTCCCATTTCCACTCTAGTATAGTCATCTGTTGAAGTAGACCACCTGGCCTCTGGTGCTCATATTTAAATTGCTGGCAATTTAGACACCTAGATACATACTCAACTATGTCCTTTTTCATTCGTCGCCACCAAAAATGTTGCCTCAAGTCACGATACATCTTAGTAGCACCTGGATGAATAGAATATCGAGAACTGTGTGCCTCTTCCAGGATCTTTTTCCTCAGTCCATCCATATTAGGAACACATAGACGATCCTGGAGTCGCAAAACACCATCCGCTCTAATAGTAACTTCCTTGGCACCACCTTATAGTATCGTTTCACGAAGAACCATCAAGTATGGGTCATCATACTGGCAAGCCTTGATCTGCTCAAATAGTGAAGATTGGGTCACCACACATGCAAGAACTCGGCTGGGCTCTGAAATATCCAGCCTCACAAGTTTGTTAGCCAAGGACTGAATATCCGAGGCTAATGGCCTTTCCTCTGCTGAAATGAAAGCCAAACTACCCATACTCTCCGCCTTCCTGCTCAAGGCATCTGCAACCACATTTGCTTTGCCCGGATGATACAAGATAGTAATATCATAATCTTTTAGTAACTCCAGCCATCTGTGCTGCCTCAAATTTAGATCCCTCTGCTTGAACAAATGCTGCAAACTGCGATGATCAGTGTAAACTTCACAAGACACCCCATAAAGATAATGCCTCCAAATCTTTAGAGCGTGAACAATCGCAGCTAACTCCAAATCATGTACTAGATAATTCTTCTCATGGGGCTTTATCTGACGCGAAGCATATGTAATAACTCGCCTTTCCTGCATCAATACACAACCCAAGCCAACGCGTGACGCGTCGCAATACACTGTATATATTCCCGAACCAGATGGTAACACTAACACGGGTGTTGTAGTCAGTGCTGTCTTGAGCTTCTGAAAGCTTGACTCACAATCATCGGACCATCGGAACTGAACACCCTTCTGGGTTAGTTTGGTCAAAGGTGCTGCAATAGATGAAAAACCTTCCACGAACCGACGATAATAACCTGCTAAACCCAAAAAACTCCTGATCTCAGTCACCGAAGTGGGACGATGCCAATTCTGAACTGCCTCAATCTTTTTGGGATCAACTTTAATACCTTCGCCCGATACAATATGTCCAAAAAATGCTACAGACTCTAGCCAAAACTCACATTTAGAGAACTTAGCATATAGCTTTTGTTCCTGCAATGTCTGAAGCACTACTCTCATATGCTGCTCATGTTCCTCCTTACTGCGTAAATAGATTAATATGTCATCAATGAAGACAATGACAAACGAATCAATATATGGCATGAATACCCTGTTCATCAGATCAATAAATGCTGCCTGGGCATTAGTTAAACCGAAGGACATCACCAGAAACTCATAATGACCATATCCAGTCCGAAAAGCAGTTTTTGAAACATCCGAATCTTCAACTGATGGTACCCCGACCTTAAGTCGATCTTAGAGAATACCCTAGCACCCTGCAACTGGTCAAATAGATCATCAATACGCGGCAACGGGTACTTGTTCGTAATAGTGACTTTGTTCAATTGGCGATAATCAATACACATCCACATTGTTCCATCCTTCTTTTTCATAAATAATACTGGTGCACCCCAAGGCGATACACTCGGTCTGACGAACCCTTTGGCTAGTAACTCTTCAAGCTGTTCTTTCAATTCTTTTAATTCTTTCGGAGCCATGCGATACTGTGGGATAGATATAGGCTGGGTATCTGAAGCCAAGTCAATACAGAAATTAATATCACGATCAGGTGGCATACCTGGAAGATCTGAAGGAAATACATCGGTGAAATCCCGAACTACAGGCACTGAATCAATAGCCGGAGTCTCTACAGTAGTATCCTAAACATAGGCTAGATAAGCCAAACAACCCTTCTCAACTATGTGTTGAGCCTTTATAAAAGAAATAACTCGATTAAATGAACTAATAGGCGAACCCTTCCACTCCAACTTAGGAAATGCTAGAATAGCCAAGGTAACAGTCTTGGCATGACAATCTAGAATAGCATGATATTGAGATAACAAGTCCATGCCTAGAATAATTTCAAAATCGGTCATCTCAAGCAATAGGAGATCTCCTCTAGTTTCATAACCACAGAATGTAATAATACAGGACCGGTAGATCCGGTTCACAACAACAGAATCGCCCACAGGAGTGGACACATAAACAGGAGTACTCAAGGACTCACGAGAAACACCCAGGAATGGAGCAAATAGAGATGACACATATGAATACGTAGATCCTGGATCAAATAATACTGAGGCATCTTTGCCACAAACAGAAATAATACATGTAATCACGGCATCTGAGTCCTCTGCATCTGGTCTAGCCGGAAAAGCATAGAACCGAGCTGGGGCGCCAACTGTCTGGCCTCCCCCTGGCTGACCTCCACCTCTAGGACGGCCCCTACCCACCTGTCCTCCACCTCTGGGTGGTCGGACTACTGGTGGAGCAACTGGTCCAGTAAGCATAGGCTGATGACCTTGCTATACTGGTGTACCCCTAAGCCTGGGGCAAAACCTCCGCATGTGACTGGGATCCCCGCACTTGTAATAACTCTTCGGTGTGATGGGCTGCTGACTAAGTGTCTGGCCCTGGGGACGTGAATACCTACTGGGAGAACCCTGAATAGCTGGTGGGCGGTAAGAACTCTATGGGATAGCACTGAGATAAGGTCGCACTGGAGCACCTCGAGGAGGTGGTGGTGCTGGATATGGGGGTCTGCTGGACTGCCCCTCACGAACTGACCTCTGCCCCCGGACGGAGCACCTCTGAACTCTCTAGAGTACCTGAACTGCTTATCTCTCATAATCTGCTCTCGGCTCCGCTGACGTACACCCTCAATCCTCCGGGCTATCTCCACAACTCGCTCATAAGAAGTACCCATCTCAACCTCTCGAGCCATAGTGGCCTGAATACCAGTATGTAAACCGGCTACAAACCTTCGCACTCTCTCCGCCTCAGTAGGGAGTATCATTAGTGCATGGCGAGATAATTTAGAAAACCTCGCCTCATAATCAGTCACTGACATCTGACCCTGCTGGAGCTGCTCAAACTGAAACCGCAACTCTTCCCTCTGGGAGGGTGGAATATACCTGTCCAAGAATATACGGGTGAACCTGTCCCAAGTCATGGGAGGAGAATCTGCTGGTCTGCCAAGAGCATAAGACTGCCACCATCTACGAGCTCTACCCTCTAGCTGAAAAGTAGCGAATCAACCCCATGGGATTCCAATATCCTCATGTTATAAAGTCTATCCTTGTAACGATCAATGAAATCCTGTGGATCCTCATGTCGCTCACCCCCGAAGACAGGAGGATGTAGTCTAGTCCATCTATCCAATAGTTTCTGAGGATCGACGGCTATAGCTAGCCTGGGCTCAGGTGTATCTATTGCCACTGGCTGGGCTCTACCCACGGGTAGTGCACCCTGGGTCTGATATACAGCAGTTGCCTGTCCATGAGCCTGCGCGGTAGGAGTCTGTGCTCCCCCACCCGCCTGAGATGTGGCTGGGTCTGCCGGAAATAAACCGGCCTAAGTCATATTGTCCATGAATTGCAGCATACGACCCATGACATCCTGAAATCCCGGTGCAGATGTGAAGTCCACCGGAGTTGGCTCTGCCACAAGCACCTCACCCTGCTCCTCAATAATGGGATTCTCTGCTGGATCCACTGGCGGCATAACTGGAATAGTCCTGGGACGTCCTCGCCCTCTACCACGGGCTGGAGCCCTCCCCCGGCCTCTTCCTCGGCCTCTAGCAACTGGGGGAGTAGCTCTTCCCTGGTCTGGAACTTCATTCGAGCGCATTCTCACCATCTGTGAGAAAATAAGAGAAGTATTTTTAGTGCTACATTAATTGCACGATGGAATGTGAAGAAAGGTAATTTCCTAACACCCTATAGCCTCTCGAAGATAAGTACAAACGTCTCCGTACCGATCCGCAAGACTCTATTAGGTCTGCTCATAACTTGTGAGACCTACGTGAACCTAGTGCTCTGATACCATATTGTCACGACCCAATTTCACCTGTAGGTCGTGATGGCGCCCAACACTACAGCTAGGCAAGCCAACTAATAAATCAAACGTACATTGGTTAAACTTTTATTCCAAGAAAATAATAAAATACCAACTTCTACCAATGTGTGTGCCAAGACCCGGTGTCACAAGTGAATGAGCATCTAGTAGATTATACAAAACTCCAAATACTATCTGAAATGAAATAGACAGAATGTAAATATAAGAAGAGACACTGGTAGTTGTAGAACGGCTCAGACAGGCAGCTCACCACTATGCCTCGGGATGACGTGGGTATGTTATGATAGGTCCTCCACTAGTACCTGTCTTAGATCCTGCATAAAAAGTACAGCAAGTGTAGTATGAGTACGTAAACAACGTGTACTTAGTAAGTATCAAGCCTAATCTCGAAGTGGTAGAGACGAGATGGCCGACTTTGACACTCACTATGGGTCAATAATAATAACTGAAACTAGGATTTTTAAATCAGCATGATTTATAGAATTTACAATAATTTATTTAATCAGCGAAAATAATCAAATTCCTTCAAATGTAACAATTCTTAATATATTAATTAAATTTTTTCAATTCAAATAATTTCCAATTTATTAATTAAATCTCCTTTACAGGAGTAACAATTAATTCCTTAACAAGCAAGAATAATAATTCATTAAATTCCAAGGATTTTTCAATTTATTAATTAGCTTCACAAGCTAAAATAAATTATTAAAGTATCATGTAATTATTATTATTAAGCACGATTTCTATCGAGGACGTACGGCCCGATCCAGAGTGTCGTGTACACTGCCGAGTGAAGTGCGGCGCGATCCATAGACGCATCTATCCTGCCGAGGCATTCGGCCCGCTCCACAAGAAAGAAGGACATTTTCTTATGTGCCTCCGGAAGGAGAGTATATTTATTATAAGATAAATTCGGGAGGAGAACAATTTCTTTTAACAATTAATTGATTTAAACAGCAAATCAAGCCTATGAGATATCCATCCTTTAATATCTTTATCTAACAATTCACAATATATTCATATATATCAATTAATATTAATTAATCAAAGAATACAATTTACACAAGTAATACATGCTTTGAGTCCTAAACTACCCGGACTTTAACATTAATAGTAGCTACGCACGGACTCTCGTCACCTCGTGCGTACGTATCCCCCACAATTATCAACAATTATTAAATTTTAATCACCTATGAGGTAATTTCCCCCTCACAAGATTACACAAGAGACGTACCTCGTCTTGCTCCAATTTAATCCACTATAAGGCCTTTTCCACGATTATCCAACTATGTCTGGTGCGAATCTAGCCAAAATAATTCGATACAATCACTAAAAATTATAGGAATCAATTCTATAAGAAAATGCTACATTTTTAATAAAAATCCCGAAATTAATTAAAAATTCATTCGTGGGGCCCACATCTCGGAATCCGATAAAAGTTACAAAATCCGACAACCCATTCAATTACGAGCCCAACCATACCAGTTTCACTCAAATCCGACTCCGAATCGATACCGAAATCTCAAAAATTCGTTTCTATGAAATTTCTAAAAGTTTCCCAAATTTAAATCTCAAAACACTAATTTATGGTGAAAACAATGATATACTTGTATATGTAGACCAAATCCGAGTTAGAATCACTTACCCCAATGTTTTTCCCTTGAAAATCTGTCAAAAGTCGCCTCTGCTCAAGCTCAAGTTCGTCAAAAATGGCAAGTGGGGCGAATGTCCTCTGTTTTTATAACTTACAGCTCTATCCAGTTCGATTAAGGAGCTCGACTAGGGGAGCTCGATCTCAGGGAGCTCGATCTCAGGGAGCTCGATCTTGGGAGCTCGATCAAGGAGCTCGATCTTGGGAGCTCGATTTTGGGAGCTCGATTATGGGAGCTCGATCTTGGGAGCTCGATCTTGGGAGCTGGTCATGGCCTCGATCGGGCCTCGAGCCTGGGACATGGTCATGGCCTCGATGGGAGCTCGATCTTGGGTCTTGATCCTGGCCCTCGAGCCTTGCCTTCGTTCGTGGCTTCGATACTGAGTTGGTCATGGCTTTGACTCATGGCTTCGACTCAGGCCTCGATCATGGGCTCGATATCTGGGTTCAATATGGAGCTCGATCACAGCCTAGAATATACAGCAGAAGGAAAAATTGCAGCAGCTTTTTAAGTCCAACTTTTGATCCGTTAACCATCCGAAACTCACCCGAGGCCCTCGGGACCTCAACCAAATATACCAACAAGTCCTAAAACATCATACGAACTTAGTCGAACCTCTAAATCACATCAAACAATGCTAAAACCATGAATCATACCCCAATTCAAGCTTAATGAAACTAAGAGCGTTCAACTTCTACATTCGATGTTGGAACCTATCAAATCAACTCCGATTGACCTAAACTTTTACTCACAAGTCATAAATTACATAACGGAGCTATGAAAATTTTCAGAACTGGATTCCGACTCCGGTATCAAAAAGTCAACTCATCGGTCAAACTTCCAAACTTAAATTCTTATTTTTAGCCATTTCAAGCCTAATTTAACTGCGGACTTCCAAATAAAATTCCGAACACGGTCCTAAGTCTAAAATCACCATACGGAGCTGTTGGAATCATCAAAATTCTATTTCATGGTCGTTTCCTCAAAATATTGACCGAAGTCAAGCTTAGCACTTTAAAGCCAACTTTTGGAACTAAGTGTTCCGGTTTCACCCCAAACACTTCCAAATCCCGAACCAACCATCCTCACAAGTCATAAATCATTACAAGCACCTACGAGAAGTTTTATTTTAGGGAACGGGGTTATACAAGTTAAAACGACCGATTGGGTCATTACAAATATTTGATTAGATTTTACTCTGGAAAATGGTCTGAAGCCCAGAGAAAATACGCTATTGTGGCCCATGAAATGTTAACCATAGTTAAGTGTGTTTTAAAATTCCAAGATAATTTATACAATCAAAAGTTTTTGATAAAAACTGACGCACAATCTGTTAAATATATGTTTAATAAAGACTTTAAACAAGATGCCTCAAAAATGATATTTGCAAGATGGCAGGCTCAATTAGCCCCTTTTGATTTTGAAATTCAATACAAAAAGGGAATTGATAATTCTCTGCCAGATTTCTTATCTCGTGAATATTTACAGGATGGAACCCCCATGGGGTAGAGGAAGAGATAGAGGATGGGGAAGATCATCCCCACATTCCAACGAAAGAACATCCCCTTCGGGATCCTCATACGGATCCACATCAAACTCCCCAGTTATACAAATGGGAAGAAAAAGTTTGACTAATGAAAAAATATCTCTCAGAGGCGTGTCCTCGATGATAGGACCATCCATTCATCTGGAAGATATTCCAGAAGATAGTCCGTTATACGCACACTTACAGGCATATTTGACTGCTCAAAAACAAAGTAATACTTTTACTAAGCAAAGTGATACTTTTGCTTCTATTACAAAAGAGGACAATGATGATATCAAGTCCTATGAGAAATTGCCTAAAAAATAAATGATATTTCTTTTAGAAAATTCTGATATTAAGAGGAAAGAAGAACCATGGAAGATATTCCAAAGGTATTTAATAAATGGATTGTATTATCCGGGTGAGTCATACAAAACCCGTTCTTATTATGAAACTATACTCACCAGTACTTGCAGTGCAGAGTTTCAGCACTTTTCTGGTTATAGCACAGACGAGAACATTTATAACTTCTCAAAGATCATAATTAAACAGATTATATCTGTTGAAGATTGGGGCATATCCACGATGAAAGAAAGGCAGATAAGCCTCAACAAGTCTCGTATGAGTTTTACCTATTGGGACTATATCCAGGCCTTTGATAAAGTGCTTTACTACAATAATGATCGACACAAGCATACTTGGTTCGTTAAAATATATGCAAAGATATTTGCAGAACCTATTCCTAATTGGTTCCTAAACTGGTGGTCATACCACGGTACGACAATAAAAATATTACCTGATCCATTTCTCATGTTATACAAAGAATGGACAAAAATTTCTCCAGTTATAAATGATTTATACCACACAGATCATATCTGTTACCTAGAAAAGATTGACCAGATATATTTCTTTCTGGAATTCTCTATTTCTCAGATTCATAAATGGACTCCAGAAGTTAGATTCACCGAGGAACAAATTTCGTGTTTATACAGGACCTTTTATAACAATTTCTGGGATAAACTAATGAAGAAAGATCCCAAAACAAAGACGTTATATGGTCAAGAACTCTTGGATTCCATCAAAACAAAAATCCAAGAATATTCCAGCAACCCTCAGAAAGAGAAGGTTGATGACAACTCAGTAAGGCATATTGCCAGAAAGATCTCCTTTCAAGAAGGAGATAAAGAAGAAATGATCAACGACTACTTGAAAGAAGTAAGAAGAAATTTGCTTCATTCCATCAATCAATATGAGAAATCAGACACTTCGATGCAAAGTAAAACCAGCAACGATGATATTGCATATGATTCCCAACCTATTGAATCAGAGAAGATATTATCTGATAAAGCATTACAAGATGCGGAAGAATTCCTCCGCAAAATGAAAGAAGCAGAAAAACGACCAGCACAGTAAAACTACTGGACCCCACAGCACAGTGAAGCCGCCGGACCTCACTTAAACAGTAGATACACTGTTCATCTAAAGTAGATACACTATTCATCAACAGTAGAAACACTGTTTGTACAGTAGAAACACTATAATAGGGACCCACGAGACCCACTTTTACTGTTCATAGATTCTTTTTCTTTTCTATTTATACGTTCATTCTTTCAGAGAAAGAAAGATAGAAGAAAAACCCCTCTCTCTCTAAAATCTCTCTCTCTCTCTCTCTCAATTATAATTAGAAGTTTGAAGTTTGTAATCGAAGAACAAAGTAAATAAAGTCTTCAGTTCTTCATCTTCAGGCCTTGCATCCCAACCAAAAGGTACTTATTTTTACTTATAGTTTTTCTTCTAGTCTCTCCTCTCTGACCGTGACTATGTATGGCTAGTAGACTTCATATCTATGTTGAATATTTAACTTCTCTCCTATATAAACCATGAAAGAGACGGCATCTATCAAAATATAAATGAGTTTTGTATATAATTTCTTGACTTGGTTTCGAGATGGTTGGTATAGTCTAATATAGCACTACTCTTATTGGCTTTGCCTTAGTGGCTTCGTCTAGCCAGCCGTGAACCTTAGCCCGATGAATGAGTTGAAAATGACATCTTCTTTCACGGTTAGAACTGCTAGACACATGGGCTCAATGAGAGTATGTATTATATTAAGACAGACCCATTACTTGAATAAAAGGTTTAACCTTCTATACAGTCATCAAAATATATAAAAAATTCAAGTATATTTCGATTCTTATATTCTTACTGATTGTGCGGATTACCGTCAGTCTTTAAACATAAGGATGCTGAATTAGCTAGATTAAGAACTCTCGATCGTGTTAAAATAGAGATCTTTAACTGGTGAAAACCTCGATGGACATATAATAGTCAGCAGAGGTGTGAAACAATTCCAGTTCCCGATCAATCGGTGATCTCTGTTTTAGCTCAGTTGAGAAGGCCGTGCGGAGGTGTGAAACAATTCCAGTTCTCGATCAATCGGTGATCTCTGTTTTAGCTCAGTTGAGAAGGCCGTGCGGATTACCGCCCACCACTTGATCCTGTTAAAATGGTATCGTTAAAATATGTGCAAAGATATTTGCAGAACCTATTCCTAATTGGTTCCTAAACTAGTGGTCATACCACGGTCCGACAATAAAAATATGACCTGATCCATTTCTCATGTTATACAAAGAATGGACAAAAATTTCTCCAGTTATAAACGATTTATACCACATAGATCATATCTGTTACCTAGAAAAGATTGACCAGATATATTTCTTTCTTGGTTAGAACTGCTAGACACATGGGCTCAATGAGAGTATGTATTATATTAAGACAGACCCCTTGATTGAGTAAAAGTTTTAACCTTCCATACAGTCATCAAAATATATAAAAAATTCAAGTATATTTCGATTCTTATATTCTCACTGATTGTGCGGATTACCGCCAGTCTTTAAACATAAGGATGCTGAATTAGCTAGATTAAGAACTCTCAATCGTGTTAAAATAGAGATATTTAATTGGTGGAAACCTCGGTGGACATATAATAGTCAATAGAGGTGTGAAATAATTTCAGTTCCCGATCAATTGGTGATCTCACCATTTTAACAGGATCAAGTGGTGGGCGGTCATTCGCACGGCCTTCTCAACTGAGCTAAAATAGAGATCACTGATTGATCGGGAACTGAAATTTTTTCACACCTTTGCTGACTATTATATGTCCACCGAGGTTTCCACCAGTTAAAGATCTCTATTTTAACACGATCGAGAGTTCTTAATCTAGCTAATTCAGCATCCTTATGTTTAAAGACTGACGGTAATCCGCACAATCAGTAAGAATATAAGAATCGAAATATACTTGAATTTTTTATATATTTTGATGACTGTATAGAAGGTTGAACCTTTTATTCAAGTAATGGGTCTGTCTTAATATAATACATACTCTCATTGAGCCCATGTGTCTAGCAGTTCTAACCGTGAAAGAAGATGCCCTTTTCAACTCATTCATCGGGCTAAGGTTCACGGCTGGCTAGACGAAGCCACTAAGGCAAAGCCAATAAGAGTAGTGCTATATTAGACTGTACCAACCATCTCGAAACCAAGTCAAGAAATTATATACAAAACTCATTTATATTTTGATAGATGCCGTCTCTTTCATGGTTTATATAGGAGAGAAGTTAGATATTCAACATAGATATGAAGTCTACTAGCCAGACATAGTCACGGTCAGAGAGGAGAGACTAGAAGAAAAACTATAAGTAAAAATAAGTACCTTTTGGCCGGGATGCAAGGCCTGAAGATGAAAAGCTGAAGACTTTATTTACTTTGTTCTTCGATTACAAACTTCAAACTTCTAATTACAATTGAGAGAGAGAGAGAGATTTTAGAGAGAGAGGGGTTTTTCTTCTATCTTTCTTTCTCTAAAAGAATGAACGTATAAATAGAAAAGAAAAAGAATCTATGAACAGTAAAAGTGGGTCCCATGGGTCCCTGTTACAGTGTTTCTACTGTTGATGAACAGTGTATCTACTATTGATGAACAATGTATCTACTGTTTAAGTGGGGTCCGGCGGCTTCACTGTGCTGTGGGGTCCAGTAGTTTTACTGTGCTGGTCGTTTTTCTGCTTCTTTCATTTTGCGGAAAAATTCTTCCGCATCTTGTAATGCTTCATCAGATAATATCTTCTCTGATTCAATAGGTTGGGAATCATCTGCGATATCATCGTTGCTGGTTTCACTTTGCATCGAAGTGTCTGATTTCTCATACTGATTAATGGAACGAAGCAAATTTCTTCTTACTTCTTCCAAGTAGTCGTTGATCATTTCTTCTTTATCTCCTTCTTGAAAGGAGGTCTTTCTGGCAATATGCCTTATTGAGCTGTAATCAACCTTTTCTTTCTGAAGGTTGCTGGAATATTCTTGGATTTTTTGTTTTGATGGAATCCAAGAGTTCTTGACCGTATAACGTCTTTGTTTTGGGATCTTTCTTCATTAGTTTATCCTAGAAATTGTTATAAAAGGTCCTGTATAAACACGAAATTTGTTCCGCGGTGAATCCAACTTCTGGAGTCCATTTATGAATCCGAGGAATAGAGAATTCCAGAAAGAAATATATCTGGTCAATCTTTTCTAGGTAACAGATAAGATCTGTGAGAAATTTTTGTCTATTCTTTGTATAACATGAGAAATGGATCAGGTAATATTTTTATTGTCGGACCGTGGTATGACCACCAGTTTAGGAATTAATTAGGAATAGGTTCTGAAAATATCTTTGCACATATTTTAACGAACCAAGTATGCTTGTGTCGATCATTATTGTAGTAAAGCACTTTATCAAAGGCCTGGATATAGTCCCAATAGGCAAAACTCATACGAGACTTGTTGAGGCTTATCTGCCTTTCTTTCATCATGGATATGCCCCAATCTTCAACATATATAATCTGTTTAACTATGATCTTTGAGAAGTTATAAACGTTCTCGTCTGTTCTATAACCAGAAAAGTACTGAAACTCTGCACTGCCAGTACTGGTGAGTATAGTTTCATAATAAGAACGGGTTTTGTATGACTCACCCGGATAATACAATCCATTTATTAAATACCTTTGGAATATCTTCCATGGTTCTTCTTTCCTCTTAATATTAGAATTTTCTAAAAAAAATATCATTTCTTTTTTAGGCAATTTCTCATAGGACTTGATATCATCGTTGTCCTCTTTTGTAATAGAAGCAAAAGTATCACTTTGCTTAGCAAAAGTATTACTTTGCTTTTGAGCAGTCAAATATGCTTGCAAGTGTGCGTATAACGGACTATCTTCTGTCATATCTTCCAGATGAATGGATGGTCCTATCATCGAGGACTCGCCTCTGAGAGATATGTTTTCATTAGTCAAACTTTTTTCTTCCCATTTGTATAACTGGGGAGTTTGATGTGGATCCGTATGACGATCCTGAAGGGGATGTTCTTCCTTTGGAATGTGGGGATGATCTTCCCCATCCTCTACCTCTACTTCTGCCCCATGGGGGTTCCATCCTGCAAATATTCACGAGATAAGAAATCTGGCAGAGAATTATCAATTCCCTTTTTGTATTGAATTTTAAAAATCAAAAGGGGCTAATTGAGCCTGCCATCTTGCAAATATCATTTTTGAGGCATCATGTTTAAAGTCTTTATTAAATATATATTTAGCAGATTGTGCGTCAGTTTTTATCAAAAACTTTTGATTGTATAAATCATCTTGGAATTTTAAAACACACTTAACTATGGTTAACATATCATGGGCCACAGTAGCATATTTTCTCTGGGCTTCAGACCATTTTCCAGAGTAAAATCTAATCAAATATTCATGCTTGTTATTGGGATTTATCTGTTTCAAAATCCCTCCATAACCAATATTGGACGCATCAATCTCGATAATCTTTTGCCATGCAGGATTAGCAAGGGTCAAACAAGGTAAAGATTAAACACGTTGCTTAATATTTTTAACCAAAATAGTATGACTATTAGTCCAAGGGTTTTTATAATCCTTTTTTAGTCTATCATATAAGGGGGCTAAATCACGAGACAAATCTTTATAAAAAGGTGATATATAATTTAAACTTCCCAAAAATCTTTGTAACTGAGTTCTATCGGTAATAACATCGGGAAATTTAGAAGCAAAATCAATAGATCTTTGAATCGGAGTAATTTTTTCTTGACAAATATAATGTCCTAAAAATCGAATATTAGTTTGGAATAAACTCATTTTTTGTTTTGAAAAATAACCAAACTATTTTGTATAACAATTCTTTTAAAAATATCTAAATGCTTGATATGCATTTCAAATGTTTTGGAGAATACCAAAATGTAATCAATATAAACAATGATAAAATCAAGATAAGGATTGAATATATCATTCATGATTTTTTGAAATTCAAAAGGGGCATTCTTTAAACCAAAAGGCATAACATTCCATTCATATTACCCAAATGGAACATTAAAAGTAGTTCTATAATTATGCTCTTTAAATATTTGAATCTGCTAATATTCAAATTTTAAATCAAATTTTGAAAATATATTGGCATCATATAATCTTGACAATAAATCCTTTTTATTGGGAATTGGATATCTAATCCACTTTAAAAACTTATTCAAAGGTTTATAATTAATAACCAATCTAGGAACTCCACGTTCCTTTTCAGCAACATTATTAACATAAAAGGCTGTGCAAGACCAAGGAGATTTTGAGGGTTTTATCAAACCCTTTTGTAACAAATTATTAATCTCTTTCTTGCAAAATTCTACCAATTCAGTGTTCATCTGACAGGGTCGAGATTTAGTAGGAATATCATCCTCAGAGAAATTATCTTTATATGGCAGAGTGACAATATGCTTTTTTCTATTCCAAAAAGCACTGGGATGCTCAGCACAAATATCAATAGAAATATTTTCGAAAATCAATTTAATATTTTCTTGCACTTTAGTGGAATTCAAAATATCGAATATATTCATACTAAACAATTTCAATTGTAACAAATCAATATGTTTCTACTTCATATCAATTAAAGCATTTATATCTCTACTTACCGGATCTGTAATAAAAGTATAACTTATCTCTTTATCGTTATAAGTAGCAAAAAAACCTTTTGAGTCTATGCTAGTGAATGGATAAATAGCGTTAATAAACGGTGTTCCAAGTATAATTGGAGGATATAACTGATTTTTTACCAAGAAAAAGAAGTGAGGAATGCAGACTTTATTCTGACAAATACCAGTATTAGGTAATTTATACTCTATATCTAAACCATGTCCAGATGCATACTTAACCATATGAGTCATTTTCTGAAAATATTTAGTAGGAACTAGACCTTCTTGAATGCAGCTAACATCAGCTCCACTATCAATCATAGCAATATTTGTAATAGAAACGTTATTATCAATTAAAAGAGTACATTTAATATACCATCGATGAGTAGTAACAATTTGCATCATTCCCAAAAACATATCATGTTGAGAATTAATTTTAATAGGTTTTTCAGAGGAAATATCATTTTCAGAAATACCTTTATTTTTATCATTAGATTTCTCAGCTGGAGAATTAATTTTCTCAATCTGAGTAATCCTATGATCACAAATCATTTGATTTTGTTTAAGAGATTTGATCTCCCTTTTCAAGTTTTCAACTTCAATCTTTAAATCATCAAAAGAAGAATCTCTTGCTGGAGTTGTACTTTTATTTAAAAGACGGTTATTAACCTCTAATAAAGAATTGGGAGCAAAATATTCAAATTCTTTTTTTGAGTTTTCAAAAGGTTTTGAAGAACTTGAAGAAGAACTTGAACTATTACTAACAACCAAGTTTATAATTTTTTCACGAAATTTTTCATCAGTAACTTCTTTTAAAAGCTCTATTACATTATCAGATGTAATAGTTTTCATGTTTAAATCTTGGAACTGAGATTGCAATTTATAAAATTCATCATCATCACAGGTACATGTATTACCTTTGCAAGATGCACATGTATTATCAATAGTTTTATCACTATCAGATAAATCAAGTAAATCTATTTCAGCTTCAGATTCTGACTCAGAATAATAATAATCAGATTCTGATCCAGAAGTGTATAACAAACCATAAACCTTATCACGTAACTCATTGTCTAGTTTAAGGTTTTCAGCTTTTGAAGCTTACAGTTTGGAGCTATATAGCCAAACTTTCCACATTTGTAACACTTAATATCAGCAAGATCTCGCTTAGACCTATTCTTCGTAAATCTAGTAGACTTGCGATGGGCTTTCTTAGCTTCACGTTCCTCTTTTGATCTATATCTAGATCTCTTTCTCCTATAAGGACTGTCTGGGTTAGGGTATCTATGATACTTATGTTTCTTCTTCTTATGAGTAGAAGTCTCGGGAAGTCCGAACTGGGTGCAAAAGTCTCCTAATTGGTTTCTTTCCTTAAGCTTATCCATCTTAAGCTGTCTAAACAATTTTAACTCATTGCACAGGTTTAACCCTTCCTGTGTGCAAATTCCTATCAACTTACCATAGGTATAATCTTTGTACGGAATTTTACCAAAGCTACCTCTTAGAGTCTTCCTAAGAGGTAACTCTTTCAGCAAATAAGAAGGGAAGGCCATCTATAAACTTAGCTTTCCAATGGTCGTACTTATTTTCTGGTAACTCCATAACTCTACTCATAAAGGTGTCTTTATACCATCTGAATTCACCTAAGGTCCTACATCTAAGACCATTAAGTAGAGTACGAACTGTCTCATGCTGATTGGTAAATCTACCATTGAAGTGTTCTAATATTATAAGAACAAGGGTATAAACAACATCTTCTCTATTTTTCACAAGAGTCATGCCTAAGTTATCAATTCCTTCGTCAGTGGCTATAGCATTAATAACCATTAACTTTTCATCAGCAGTCAAATAATTATCCCACCAGCCACGAAGTTGGCCAGTAAATCCTGCAACAATCATTTTGCAAATAGTTCTATCTGTATTTTTCACGCTCTTACAGATAGTTGCATACATAAGCATTCTATGCACAAGAATGGTTAATTGTCTATCAGTCAATCCATCAAGATTCCATTCATAAATTTCGGAACCACTATAAGACGTATTAGTCTGATTCCAATCACGTTCCTCTATTAAGACATCTTGAGGAGTAGGACGATCGTAATAATAAGTTTGCATTCTGGGCTTATCAGCATGCCTACTATTCTTTTTGGGATAACCTCTGAGTTTATTAAAATCTGACCAAACTTCATTTTTGTAATCAAAAGTATTATCTAATTTATCAGCAAAATCTTTTGATAAATCAATAGGTTTGATATTCAAACCGGATAACTTTTTATTAAGAAGTTCTTCTAAATCATTTAAAGATTTGAATTTAAAATTCTGAATCTCAGGGGGTCTTTGAACATGAGTAAGAACAGTTTGGGGTTCTGATTTGCTTCCTCACGTAGAGGCAATATCAGTTAAAATCTTGCTAGTACTCATATCCTTTATCAAAACTGTTAAATCATCAAGTTTTTTATCAAGAAAACTGATTTGTTCACCCAAAACTTTAACATATAAACTCAAATAATTATTTTGAGAAATCAAATTTTTAATTTCTGCGATACTGACTGTAGCAACATCTTCATCAATAAATTTTTGAAATGCAGTAAACGTAATACCTGTATTATTAGGTAAAACAAAAGGTGCTTGAGGAGGGTATATGGCTTTAGTAATATTACCACTCCCGTCTTTATAAGATCTTTCCAAAACTTTTATATAAAGTGGTAAATAGGTGGTTATAAACCAAGGAACAAAATACATAATTTGATTATGTAAAGCACAAGTTTCATAAAATTTCTGAGAAATATTATTTAAATCATCTTTACTATAAGTATCAAAAAACCAAGTTTTAAACCGGTTCCATTTATCACTGAAAAATTCATTTTGAATATAAATTCTAGCTTGTGACCCTGGACTAAAATCTATTTGGTGTGGGATCATTAAACATCATTGGGGTTGAAATCCATTTCGGACGCAGAAGGAATATCCTTATCAGAAATATTATCACTATCCTGAACAATATTTGTCTGGGGGTTAATCTTAACTCTTTTAACTGGCTTATCACCCACTTTAGTAGAAATTGTATGCAAAGATGCAGCACCATTTCTAGCTGGTCCATAGACTGGTTCAACGGGTGAAATATGTTGAATATCAAGCAACAGTCTACGATTGGTAAAAGAATGTCTATTAGAACTAATAGCAGGCAAAAGTCTATTATTAGAAAATGACTGCCTATTATAAGTGGAACTATTATCATCAAACTGAATGCAAATCCTACCATCCGGATTTTGAGTAATATGAGAATATTCAGTATTACTAACAACATCAGTTATCTGACTAGGGGATATAACCGAATCCAAAGTCCAAGTAGTTGGGAAATTAATATTTTTCCATTTAATAGGTCTCCTCGTGGTGACCTTAGACTTTGCAAAATTCGTTTCCACTAATATAACTGATCAGATGTATCATATAATTTACATCTAGGGTTTAATGTAGATAGCAATTTAAAATAAATTCTATACGATAAACATATAAGTTCAGAACCAGGTGCATAATTATAACCATGCGTTTTCACATTTAATGTCAAGGCATCAAGTATATTAACATCAGATAGATATAATTGCAGATTGGGTTGAGTATTAAAATATACTGGATCGTAGGCCACAATAGATTCAATAGAACCCATAAGAGACTGTCTAAAATTCAGATTTCTAGCATCTCTGAGAGTAGCCAAAAACGTCTCTGGTAACCCTTTAAGGGTTAATGGCTTAAAAACAATTTGAACCATATCAACATGTAGATAATTATACTGATTTTTATATAAATCTAAATTATGCTTGTTTAACAAACGAATAGTCTGTTCAGACGAATAGCTTGTCGAATATAGCTTTTATATATATAGTATAGTATAGTATATACTATACTATACTATACTATACTATACTATATATATATATATATATATATATATATATATATATATATATCTTAAGATGTATATATAGTATATCTTAAGATGTATACTATCGAATATGGCTTATATACTATGTATATATAGTATAGTATATATATAGTATATATATCTAAGCTTATATATATATGTATATCGAATATAGCTTATATATCTTAAGTTGTATATATAGTATATATATACTATTATATACTATATAATATATATATATATATATATATATATATATATATATATATATATATATAAAAGCTATATTCATATACTAAGTGTATAGTATATAAGCTATATTCGATATATATATATATATATATATATATATATCGAATATAGCTTATATATATATTATAACGCATTGCTTTGAATATCTCTTTGCAATATTTTTGTCTTTAAATTTGAATTAAAAAATTTAGGTGACAATTCTATAATATAATTTACAAGGAATTGCCTTAGATATTTTTATTACCATTTTTTTTCTCTAACTTCTATAAAAAAAAAATTAAAAAATAGAAAGTATCTGTTGGGCCCACTTAGGCCCGCTTAGGCCCGGGATCGGCCACTTAACCCGGGATCGTTAGTTTGTGGTCCCGGTCCCGGGCCGGTTCCAACAAGAAGCCCGCGAAGTCCGGGACCGCTTAGGACAGGTCCGCCTAGGACCGGCCCATTTAGGACCGGACCCGGCCCACATGCCACCTTATTTGGGACTTGTACGCAAAATTTGAGTTCATTCCGATTTGATTTGACATGTTTCGGCGCGAGTTATATAATTGAAAATTTCATAAACTCATAAGTTTGAATCGACGTGCGATTTGTAGTTTCGCCATTGTTATGTCTGATTTGAGACCTCGAGTAGGTCCGTAATATATTTTGAGACTTGTTGGTATATTCGTACGGGTCCTGCAGGGTTCGGGTGAGTTTCGGAGTAGTTTGGATGATTTCTAGGCCATTTGTAACTGTTGGTTTTTTACTACATTAGTGTGCATCGCAAAAATTTCTGATGCACATGTGTCACGACCCGAAATTCCCACCTACGGACCGTGATGGCGCCTAATATTTCACTTGCTAGGCAAGCCAACGTTAGAATAATATTATCCATTTTAAAACAATTTTTAAATGCATTAATAACAAGAAAACAAATGCGGAAGCAATTTTAAAATAATCCATAATAATAACGGTGTCTAAATACCATCCCAGAATTGGTGTCACAAGTGCACGAGCTTCTAGAATAAATACAAATAAAGGTGTGAGAAATATAAAGCTGTCTAGAAATAAACACACAGCTAAAGTACAATAGACGGGGACTTCAGAACTGCGGACGCCATGCACTTATACCTCAAGTCTCCTCTGATAGCTGAAATCCGAGCAAGATTATGGTACGCTGTTGGGACCAACTCCAAAATCTGCACAAGAAGTGCAGAGTATAGTATCAGTACAACCGACCCCATGTACTGGTAAGTGCTGAGCCTAACCTCGATGAAGTAGTGACGAGGCTAAGGCGGTTCACTTACATTAACTTGTACGCAATATTAGTAACAACAACAACAATAATAGGAATAAATCAGGTAATTCATTTATAATAATTGAAGGCAACTCAGCAGTCATAACCAATTATCATTTCCATTATTTCTATTGCAGCGTGCAACCCGCTCTCACAATATATCCACATTCAGTTCTGTTGTGGCGTGCAACCCGCTCCTCCAACATATTCATTTTAATCAAGTCTGTTGCGGCGTGCAACCCGATCCTCCAATATTGACTTTTAATAAGTCTGTTGCGGCGTGCAACCCGATCCTCCAATATTGACTTTTAATAAGTCTGTTGCGGCGTGCAACCCGATCCTCCAATATTGACTTTTAATAAGTCTGTTGCGGCGTGCAACCCGATCCTCTAATATATTCATTATAATCAATCATGTTGCGGCATGCAACCCGCTCCTCCAACATTTTCATTTACTAATTCTTATAGAAGAAATTTTCCCAATAAATGTAACGATTAATATAAAATTATAAGACAACAAGCATACAATAATTATGGTTTAATTATGAAGCAAACAATGACAAATAGCAAATTATTATGGAAATCAGGGAGCAAATAGGCAGTTTAATATTTATTATGCTAAATGTCAAATAACAATTAAGGCACATAATTCAAATAGCATGTAACAATTAATGCAGGAATTCAAGAATTTATATTTGCAAAGAATAAGAGAGAAACAATTATTATGATAATTAATTTATGATTAAAAATAATTTATAATTTTTCAAGTAAGCAGGCAAACAATTAATTTGACGGCGTATAGACACTCGTCACCTCGCCTATACTTCATTTACATGGAATTCACATAACAAATAATTTAAGGGTTCTATTCCCTCAAGTCAAGGTTAACCCCGACACTTATCTCACTTTGCAAATTCTAATCAATTATTCAACCACAGCTTTTCCTTTTAAATTTGCCTCTGAAAGCTTCAAATCTATTTACAAACAATTCAATACTAATCATAGGAATTAATTCCATATGAATTTATAAATTTTCCGGATAAAAATCCAAAATTCATTAAAATATTCGGCAGTGGGACCCTCGTCTCAAATCCCGAAAAAACTCGCGAAATCCGAACACCCGTTCCGATACGAGTTCAACCATACAAAATTCGTCCAATTTCGATATCAAATGGACCTTCAAATCTTAATTTTTTGTTTTTGCATCTAAATCCGAAATAAATGATGAATATAGACATGGATTTGTGAAATACAATCACTATATGATAAAGAACACTTACCCAGTTCGAAATCGTGAAAAACTCCTTTGAAATCGCCCCTAAGACGAGTTATATTTGAGGGTTTGTGAAAAATGGGAAAAATCCCGTTTTTGGTTCTGTTTTAAGTCACAGGGGTCAGGCCTTCTTCGCGTTCGCGAAGGGCCTGTCGCGTTCGCGATGAGTAGCAGCCCGTGGTTTTTGCATTCGCGAAGGTTCCCCCCCCCCCCCGGCCTTCGCGTTTGCGAGGCATAGCTCGCGTTCGCGCTGAAGGAATGATCGACCCTCCCCCAGGTGTGCCTGACACTACGCGTTCGTGAGGAGATGGTCGTGTTCGCGAAGGGTAATGCCCCCATCGCTTCGTGTTCGTGACCAAGACTTTGCGTTCGCGAAGAAGAAAAATCCAGCTGCCCAGTTTACTCTTCGCGTTTGCAAGAGTACCTTCGCGAACGCGAAGAAGAACATGCCAGAACACCTGCTGCAGCAAAATACCAGATTTTCAAAGACCAAAACATCCTGTAGCCTATCCGAAACTCACCCGAGCCCTCGGGGCTCCAAACCAAACATGCACACAGGTTCTAAAATATCATACGAACTTGCTCGCGCAATCGAATCGATAAAATAACACCTAGAACTTCGAATCGGACACCAAATCAAAGGAAGTTTTCAAGAAAACTTTAAAACTTATATTTTTACAACCGGACGTCCGAATCACGTCAAATCAACTCCGATTCACACCAAATTTGGCAGATAAGTCATAAATATTAAAGTGGACCTATACCAGGCTCCGGAACCAAAATAGGAACCCGAGGTCAATAAATCCAACACCAGTAATTTCTTAGAAATCATTAAGCTTTCAAGCTTTTAATGTTTTATCAAAATTTCATATCTCGAGTTAGGGGCCTAGGAATTCGATTCCGGGCATACGCCCAAGTCCCAAATCACGATACGGACCTACCGAAATTTTCAAAGCACTGATTCGGATCCGTTTGCTCAAAATGTTGACCAATGTCAACTTAGTTTAGTTTTAAAGCTCTATTTCCCATTTTAATCCATTTTTTACATAAAAACTTTCCGAAAAATTATACGGACTGCACACGCAAGTCGAGGAATGATAAATGGTACTTTTTGAGGTCTCTGAACACAGAATTACTTATTAAATTTAAAGTTGACATTTTGGGTCATCACAACATGGCTGACTTTGGAAGCTTATATCTCGCAATCTATAAGGAATTTGGGGATGATCAAAACATTAAAGTTGTAGCCCTTTTAATCTAGTTTCCATAAAGGTAAACCATTCATTATTTAGACATTTGTACAGAACGTTATGATCGATTTACCGAATACTGGTGCTGCAGTTTTTGCCTGGAAATAATGAGACAAGTCGCATTTGAGAGATGCAACTTGCTTGGGCAGATTGCTTAAAATTCGGGAGTTCAACGTTTTTGCTCATTTTTGAGTTTATGTCTCCGATTTGGGCGATTTCAAAGGGAGTTTTCACGAGTATGAACTGGGTAAGTGTTCTTTATCCTAAATTGATTATATTTCATGATTCCATAGTTATTTACATCATTAATTAGTGAATTGAATGGAAGAAAATGAGGTTTTTGTAAAATCTTCCAAAAATAAAAAATGAAGATTTGAAAGGCGATCTGATGTGGGAATTCGATAATTTTTGTATGGTTGAACTCGTATCAGAATGGGTGTTTGGATTCTGTGATTTTTCGTCGGGCTCCGAAAAGTGGGTCCCATGTTGACTTTTGTTGACTTTTCCGAAAATGACTTAAATTAAGTCTCTTTCGAATTGTGAATAGTTTCTAAAGCTCAAATTGAATTGTTGGTAAATAAATTGCTAGATTTGGTTGGTTTGGAGACTAATTCGAAAGGAAAGGCCATGGTCGAATGATCACTTGAATTGCGAAGCAAGGTAAGTGTTGTGGTTAACTTCGACTTGAGGGAATAGAACCATTGAACTATGTGTTACGTGAATTTCATGTGTAGTGGTGTATAGATGAGGTGACGAGTGTCTATACGTCGTCAAATTGCTTGTTTCCATGTTTTTACATATTTCACTAATTGCCTTATTTCATGAATTAATTATTATATTAATTGATTCTCTTATTTTCATTGCCTACTATTATGCCTTGATTTCATGCCTTAATTGCTACTTGCTTATTTGACTTTTGTGTCATAGTTGCTACTTGACATTTAGCATTTCATATATTAAATTGCCTATCTCCTCCCTGATTCTACACTTATTTGTTACTTGTCCCTATTTGTTTCCTGCATAAAATATAATTGTTGTATACTTTGTTGTCTTATAGTTTCATATTAATTGTGACATTTATTGAAGTAGTCTTACGTATAAGTGTTGTTAATTGATATTGTTTAGGAGCGGGTTGCACGCCGCAACAGAATTAATAAAAATTTATATTGTGGGATCGGGTTACACGCCGCAACAAAATTAATTGAAAGTTTATATTGTGGGATCGGGTTGCACGCCGCAACAGAATTTAACTGAAAGATTATAGTATAGGAACGGGTTGCACGCCGCAACAGAATAATAAAAGAAATAATTGATTGTGATTGTCGAATTGGCCTCGGTTGTTGATATGAGTTACATATTTTACCTCAATTCATGTTATTATTATTATTATTATTATTATTATTGCGTACAGGTTAATGTAAGCGACTTGCCTTAGCCTCGTCACTACTTCGTTGAGGTTAGGCTCGGCACGTACAGAGTACATGGGGCCGGTTGTACTCATACAGCACTCTGTACTTCTTGTGCAGATAGCGAAATTGGTCCCAGCTACGTACCGTAGACTTGCTCGGATTCAGCTACCAGAGGAGACTTGAGGTATAGCTGCATGACGTTCACAGCTTTAAAGTCCCCTTCTAATTTATCTTAGTTGTGTATTTTCTTTCAGACAGCTTTATTTTTATACAGACCCTTATTTGTATTATTCTAGAAGCTCGTGCACTTCTGACACCAATTCTGGGATGGTATTTAGACATCGCTATTATTTTGGTTTATTCACTTTAGTTCAGATTTTTGTTTTTATTAAATTGAAAAAAATAGCTAAAATTATTCTAACGTTGGCTTGCCTAGCAAGTAAAATGTTAGGCGCCAACACGGTCCTGCAGGTGAGAATTTTGGGTCATAACATTTTACCTCTCATTAAATTTTTGCACTCTCTCCCGACATTAGGAAGAAAATTTATATTTGTCGTTGATCCATAACAAAGTTAAAATCTGAGAGTAATTTTAAATTACAATGAAAAATTGAGACTGCTTCACCCAAAAAATTAGATTTAGGTTCAACCAATTAGATTTAAATAAAATAGAGTCAATCTTAACTAATATTAATATCCAAAAGACAAGGTTATCGATTTTATAGCAGATAATATGTATATTTGATCGAATGGCAATAAATGTGAGCAATAATAACAATATTCAATAATCCAAAAAGGTGAAAGATAGCATTAAATAATAAGAAGTAGCAATGAATGACATTTAAGTAAATAAAAATGTGTGAGTCATTCAAAAAGTGATGGGATTTGTGGATATTCTTTCCGACAATGATAAATGATTGATGAGCCTTTGAACACTCAGGTTGTTCTTTGATCTGGTGAAAACGTTAGACAAAAATCTTGGTAAAAAAGTTATTTTCGTGTGCTTGTAATATGGCCAGATTCTCTCTATAAAGTCAGTGTGTTTTCTTACAAGTGAACATCTTATGTCCCCAATCATTGTGTCTCTTTCTATATATAGGGAACATATTTCTAAAAATCCTAATAGTACAACTGCAGAGAATATTCACTATCTCTTTTTATCTTATCTTAAACTAGTCATTCTAACTCTGTCTAAGATGCTTGACCTCGACCTTGATCTACGACAACCTCACGACTTTGATCTCCGCTGACTATTCGAGCGCAGCCTTCATCGCCTCAAGGCCACTTCGACCTTGCGCAGATCTTTGTTAAAATCTTACTGATAATACGTGGCGGCCGACGAAGGCTCATGATGCTGACATGACCTGCATCATTTATAAATGGTAGAATAATCTAGTAGACACTTGTAGTTTTTGTGTTTGTCATTTCGGTCTCTATACTATACAGTTTGTCAAGTGAACATCTATACTTGTTGAAACACGTTACTTTAAACACCTCCGACCTTGCGTGCCGGTAAAACGCCCTGATGGTAATATCCACATCAGATAAAATGTCACATCATTTATATTTTTACAAAGTCTATTTTTTAATTTTGTAAAAAAACTACTTTTTTAAAAAAGAAACTCAAATTCACCCATCTCCAACAAAATCTACTACCGGTTCAAAACCCGAATTTACCTTATCTCAAATTCATTCCTCATCTTGTTCGATGCGAAACAAGTGTTTCAAAACCCAGATTTTCACTCCCGATGAGGCAGTAGTTGCGAATTGGTTCTTGGGGTACTTTGGGACCATACCATGTTGTCACGACCCAATTTCACTTGTAGGTCATGATGGCGCCCAACACTACAGCTAGGCAAGCCAACTAATAAATTAAGCATACATTGATAAAATTTAAAACCAAGAAAATATAAACCCAAACTCTACCAATATGTGTGCCAAGACCTGGTGTCACAAGTGAATGAGCATCTAGTAGATTATACAAAAACTTCAAATACTGTCTGAAATAAAATAGACAGAATGTAAATATAAGAAGTGACACTGGTAGCTGTAGAACGGCTCAGAAAGGCAGCCCACCACTATGCCTCGGGATGACGTGGGTATGTGATGATAGGTCCTCCACTAGTACCTATCTCAGATCTTGCACAAAAAGTGCAGCAAGTGTAGTATGAGTACGTAAACAACGTGTACCCAGTAAGTATCAAGCCTAATCTCGAAGTAGTAGAGACGAGATGGCTGATTTTGACACTCACTATAGGTCAAAAATAATAACTAAAATAAAACTAGGATTTTTAAATCAGCATGATTTACAGAATTTATAATAATCTATTTAATCAACGGAAATAATCAAATTCCTTCAAATGTTATAATTCTCAATATATTAATTAAATTCCTTCAATTCAAATGATTTCCAATTTATTAATTAAATCTCATTTACAGGAGTAACAATTAATTCCTTAACAAGCAAGAATAATAATTCATTAAATTTCAAGGATTTTCCAATTTATTAATTAGCTTCACAATCTGAAATAAGTTATTAAAGTATAGTGTAATTATTATTATTAAGCACGATTTCTGCCGAGGACGTACGGCCCGATCCAGAGTGTCGTGTACACTGTCGAGGGACGTGCGGCGCGATCTATAGATGCATCTATCCTGCCGAGGCGTTCGGCCCGCTCCACAAGAAAGGAGGACATTTTCTTATGTGCCTCCAGAAGGAGAGTATATTTATTATACGATAAATTCGGGAGGAAAATAATTTCTTTTAATAATTAATTGATTTAAACAGAAAATCAATCCTATGAGATTTCCATCCTTTAATATCTTTATCTAACAATTCACAATATATTCATATATATTAATTAATATTAATTAATCAAAGAATATAATTTACACAAGTAATGCATGCTTTGAGTCCTAAACTACCCGGACTTTAGCATTAATAGTAGCTACGCACGGACTCTCGTCACCTCGTGCGTACGTAGCCCCCACAATTAGCAATAATTATTTAATTTTAATCACCTATGAGGTAATTTTTCCCTCACAAGATTAGACAAGAGACTTACCTCGTCTTGCTCCAATTTAATCCACTATAAGGCCTTTTCCACGATTATCCAACTCTGTCTGGCTCGAATCTAGCCAAAATAATTCGATACAATCACTAAAAATTATAGGAATCAGTTCTATAAGAAAATACTACATTTTTAATAAAAATCCCGAAATTAATTAAAAATTCGTCCGTGGGGCCCACATCTCGGAATCCGACAAAAGTTACGAAATCCGATAACCCATTCAATTACGAGCCCAACCATAGCAGTTTCACTCAAATTCGACTCTGAATCGATACCGAAATCTCAAAAATTCGGTTCTATGAAATTTCTAAACATTTCCCAAATTTAAATCTCAAAACACTAATTTATGGTGAAAACAATGATATACTTGTATATGTAGACCAATTCCGAGTTAGAATCACTTACCCTAATATTTTTTCCCTTGAAAATCTGTCAAACGTCGCCTCTGCTCAAGCTCAAGTTCGCCAAAAATGGCAAATGGGACGAATGCCCTCTTTTTATAAAACTGCCCAGTAGCCTTCGGAACTGGTCCTCGAACTGGGCCTCGATCGCGGCTTCGATCACAGGCTCGAGCCTGGACCTCGGTCATGGCCTCGATCAGGGCATCGAGGTTAGGCTTTCGATCAGGACATCGAGGCTGGGCCTTCGATCAGGGCATCGAGCATGTGCCTTCGATCAGGGCATCGAGCATGGGCCTTCGATCAGGGCATCGAGGTTGTGCCTTCGATCAGGGCATCGAGCATGTGCCTTTGATCAGGGCATCGAGCATGGGCCTTCGATCAGGGCATCAAGCATGGGTCTCGATCCTAGCCCTCGAGCCTTACCTTCGATCATGTCCTCGAGCTAGACCTTCGATCGTGGCTTCGATCTCAAGCTCGAGCCTGAGCCTCGTCAACCCTGGGCTCGATACATGGGCTCGATATCAACTCAGAATATCCAACAGTAGAGGAAACATTGCAGCATCTTTTAAGTGTAATTTTTGATTCGTTAACCATCTGAAACTCACCCGAGGCCCTCGGGACCTCAACCAAATATACCAACAAGTCCTAAAACATCATACGAACTTAGTCAAACCTCTAAATCACATCAAACAACGCTAAAACCATGAATCATACCCCAATTCAAGCTTAATGAAACTAAGAGTTTTCAACTTCTACATTCGATGTCGGAACCTATCAAAAAAACTCCGATTGACCTCAAATTTTACACACAAGTCATAAATGACATAACGGAGCTATAAAAATTTTTGGAACTGGATTCCGACTCCGGTATCAAAAAGTCAACTCATCGGTCAAAATTCTAAACTTAAATTCTTGTTTTTAGCCATTTCAAGCCTAATTTAACTACGGACTTCCAAATAAAATTTCGAACACGCTTCTAAGTCCAAAATCACCATACGGAGCTGTTGGAATCATCAAAATTCTATTCCGGGGTCGTTTTCACATAATTAGACATCCGGTCACTATTCAAACTTAAACATTTTAAAGTTTTCTTTGAAATTCCATATCTCGGGCTAGGGACCTCGGAATTTGATTCCGGGCGCCCAAGTCCCAAATCACGATACGGACCTACCAGAACTGTCAAAACAATGATCCAAGTCCGTTTGCTCAAAATGTTGACCAAAGTCAACTCAATTGAGTTTTAAAGCTCTAATCCATATTTTAATCCATTTTTCACATAAAATCTTTCCATAAAATTTTGCGGATTACGCACGCAAGTCGAGGAATAATAAATAGTACTTATAGAAGTCTTAGAACACATAATTAATTAGTAAATTTAAAGATGACATTTTGGGTCATCACATTCTCCACCTCTTAAACAAACGTTCATCCTCGAACGAGTTTAGAATTATACCTGAAGTGCTGAATAAGTCTGGATATCTGCTCCGCATGTTTTCCTCGGCCTCCCAAGTTGCTTCCTCAACTGGTTGGCCCCTCCACTGGACTTTTACTGCAGAAACTCTCTTGGACCTCAACTGGCGAACCTGTTTATCAACAATGGCAATTGGCTCCTCTTCATAACCCAAGCTATTATCTAGCTGAACAGTGCTGAAGTCTAACACATGTGATAGGTCGGCATGATACTTCCGGAGCATAGATACACGAAAAACATGATGAACTCCAGATAGACTGGGTGGCAATGCAAGCTCATAAGCAACCTCCCCAACTTGTCTCAACACCTCAAATGGGCCTATAAACCTTGGGCTCAATTTCCCCTTTTTCCCAAATCTCATGATTCCCTTCATCGGCGAAACCTTCAAGAGAACTCTTTCGCCTACCAAAAATGATAAATCACGCGCTTTCTGATCCGCGTAACTCTTTTGCCTAGACTGTGTTGTACGAAGTCACTCCTGAATCAACTTTACCTTTTCCAAGGCATCCTTTACCAAATCAGTGCCATATATCTTAGCCTCATCGGGCTCAAACCATCCTATAGGTGAACGGCATCGACGACCATATAAGGCCTCAAATGGAGCCATCTCGATGCTGGATTGGTAACTGTTATTATAAGCAAACTCGGCCAAAGGCAGGAAACGATCACACTGACCTCCAAAGTCAATCACACATGCCCTGAGCATATCCTCCAAAATCTGAATTGTCCGCTCTGACTGCCCGTCGGTCTGCGGATGAAAGGCTGTGCTGAGCTCTATACGGGTCCCTTATTCACTCTGTACTGCTCTCCAGAAATGTGAAGTAAACTGAGGGTCTCTATCTAATATGATGGAAATTGGCACACCGTGCAACCGAACTATCTCCTGAATATAAATCTGGGTCAACCTCTCTGAAGTATGCGTAGTCACAACAGGAACAAAATGTGCCGACTTGGTCAACCTGTCAATAATGACCCAAACTGCATCAAACTTCCGCAAGGTCCGCGGTAACCCAACTACAAAATCCATAGTAATTCGTTCCCATTTCCACTCTGGTATGGTTATCTGCTGAAGTAGGCCACCTGGCCTCTGGTGCTCATATTTAACTTGCTGGCAATTTAGACACCGAGCTACATACTCAACTATGTCCTTTTTCATTCGTCGCCACCAATAATGTTGCCTCAAGTCACAATACATCTTCGTAGCACCTGGATGAATAGAATATCGAGAACTGTGTGCCTCCTCCAGGATCGTTTTCCTCAGTTCATCCACATTAGGAACACACAGACGATCCTAGAGTCGTAGAACACCATCTGCACCAATAGTGACTTCCTTGGCACCACTCGTAGTACCGTTTCACGAAGAACCATCAGGTGTGGGTCATCATACTGGTGAGCCTTGATCTTCTCAAATAGTAAAGATTGGGCCACAACACATGCAAGAACTCGGCTGGGCTCTGAAATATCCAGTCTCACAAGTATGTTAGCCAAGAACTGAATATCTGAGACTAATGGCCTTTCCTCTGCTAAAATGAAAGCCAAACTACCCATACTCTCCACCTTTCTGCTTAAGGCATCTGCAACCACATTTGCTTTGCCCGGATAATACAGGATAGTAATATCATAATCTTTTAGTAACTCCAGCCATCTGCGCTGCCTCAAATTTAGGTCCCTCTGCTTGAACAAATGCTGCAAACTGCGATGATCAGTGTAAACTTCACAAGACACCCCATAATGATAATGCCTCCAAATCTTAAGAGCGTGAACAATCGCAACTAACTTCAAATCATGTACCGGATAATTCTTTTCGTAGGGCTTCAGCTGACGTGAAGCATATGCAATAACTTTTCCTTCCTGCATCAATACACAACCCAAGCCAACGCGTGAAGAAGAGTCACAATACACTGTATACATCCTCGAACCGGAAGGCAACACTAACACTGGTGTTGTAGTCAATGATGTCTTAAGCTTCTGAAAGCTCACCTCACAATCATCGGACCATCGGAATGGAGCACCCTTCTGGGTTAATTTGGTTAAAGGTGCTGCAATAGATGAAAAACCTTCCACGAACCGATGATAATAACCTGCCAAACCCAGAAAACTCCTGATCTCCGTCGCCGAAGTGGGATGATGCTAATTCTGAACTGCCTCAATCTTTTTGGGATCAACTTTAATACCTTCGCCCGATACAATATGTCCCAAAAATGCTATAGACTCAAGCCAGAACTCACATTTAGAGAACTTAGCATATAACTTTTGTTCTCGCAATGTCTGAAGCACTACTCTCATATGCTGCTCATGCTCCTCCTTACTACGTAAGTAGATCAAAATGTCATCAATGAAGACAATGACAAATGAATCAATATATGGCCTGAATACCCTGTTCATCAGATCCATAAACGCTGTCGGGGCTTTAGTTAAACCGAAAGACATTACCAGAAACTCATAATGACCATATCTAGTACGAAAAGCAGTTTTCGGAACATCCGAATCTCGAATCTTCAACTGATGATACCCCGACCTCAAATCGATCTTAGAGAACACCCTAGAACCCTGCAACTGGTCAAATAAGTCATCAATACGTGGCAACGGGTACTTGTTTTTAATAGTGACTTTGTTTAATTAGCGATAATCAATACATATTCGCATCGTTCCATATTTCTTCTTCACAAATAATACTGGTGCACCCCAAGGCGATTTACTCGGTCTAAAAAACCCTTTGGCTAGTAATTCTTCAAGATGTTCTTTCAACTCTTTCAATTCTTTCGGAGCCATACGATACAGTGGGATAGATATAGGCTGAGTATCTGGATCCAAGTCAATACAGAAATCAATATCACGATCAGGTGGCATACCTGGAAGATCTGAAGGAAATACATCGGAGAACTCCCAAACTACAGGCACTGAATCAATAACCAGAGTCTCTGTAGTAGTATCCCGAACATAGGCTAGATAAGCCAAACAACCCTTCTCAACCATGTGTTGAGCCTTTATAAAAGAAATAACTCGATTAAACAAACTAACAGGCGAACCCTTCCACTCCAGCTTAGGCAATGCTAGAATAGCCAAGGTAACAGTCTTGGCATGACAATCTAGAATAGCATGATATGGAGACAACCAGTCCATGCCCAGAATAATTTCAAAATCGGTCATCTCAAGCAATAGGAGATCTGCTCTAGTTTCATAATTGTAGAATGTAATAATACAGGACCGGTAGATCCAGTTCACAACAACAGAATCGCCCACAGGAGTGGACACATAAACAGGAGTACGCAAGGACTCACGAGAAACACCCAGGAATAGAGCAAATAGAGATGACACATATGAATACGTAGATCCCGGATCAAATAATACTGAGGCATCTTTGCCACAAACAGAAATAATACCTGTAATCACGACATCTGAGGCCTCTGCATCTGGTCTACCCGGAAAAGCATAGAACCGAGCTGGAGCGCCAACTAGCTAGCCTTCGCCTGGCTGACCTCCACCCCTAGGATGGCCCCTACCCACCTGTCCTCCACCTATTGGTTGTCGGACTACTGGTGGAGCAACTAGTCCGGTAAGTATAGGCTGCTGACCCTGCTGTACTGGTCTACCCCGAAGCCTGGGGCAAAACTTCCGCATGTGACTGGGATCCCCGCACTCATAATAACTCTTCGGTGCGATGGGCTGCTGACTAAGTGTCTGGCCCTGGGGACCTGAATACCCACAGGAAAAACCCTGAATAGCTGGTGGGTGATAAGAGCTCTCTGGTATAGCACTGAAATAAGGTCGTACTGGAGCACCCCGAGGAGGAGGTGGTGCTGGATATGGGGGCCTGCTGGACTGCCCTCTCACGAACTGACCTCTGCCCCCAGACGGAGCACCTCTGAACTCTCCAGAATACCTGAACTGCTTATCTCTCATAACCTGCTCTCAGCTCCGCTGACGTACACCCTCAATCCTACGGGCTATCTCCACGACTAGTTCATAAGAAGTACCCATCTCAACCTCTCAAGCCATAGTGGCCTGAATGCTAGTATGTAAACCCGCAAAACACCTCTACATTCTCTGCCTCAGTAGGGAGTATCATAAGTGCATGGCTAGATAACTCAGAGAACCTCGCCTCATAATCGGTCACTGACATCTGACCCTGCTGGAGCTGCTCAACCTGAAACCGTAACTCTTCCCTCTGAGAGGGTGGAATATACCTGTCCAGGAAAATAAGGGTGAATCTATCCTAAGTCATGGGAGGAGAATCTGCCGGTCTACCAAGAACATAAGATTTCCACCATCTACGGGCTCTGCCCTCTAGCTAAAAGGTAGCAAAGTCTACCCATGAGAATCCAATATCCTCATGTTGTAAAGTCTATCTTTGCACCGATCAATGAAATCCTGGGGATCCTCATGTCGCTCACATCCAAAGACAGGAGGATGTAGTCTAGTCCATTTGTCCAATAGTTTATAAGGATTAGCGGTTGCAGCTGGCCTGGGCTCAGGTGTAGCTGTTGCCACTGGCTGGGCTCCACCCACGGGTAGTGCACCCTGGGTCTGATATACAGTAGCTACCTGTCCATAAGCCTGCGCGGTAGGGGTCTATGCTCCCCAGCCCACCTGAGATATGGCTGGGTCTGCCAAAAATAAACCGACCTAAGTTATATTGTCCATGAACCACAACATATGACCCATGACATCCTAAAATCCCGGTGCAAATGTAAAATCCACCGGAGTTGGCTCTGCCACAGGCACCTCAACCTGTTCCTCAACAATGGGATTCTCTGCTGGACCCACTGGCGGTATAACTGGAATAGTCCTGGGACGTCCTCGCCCCCTACCACGGGCTGGAGCCCTCCCTCTGCCTCTGCCTCGGCCTCTAGCAACTAGGGGAGTAGCTCTTCCCTGGTCTAGAACCTCATTAGAGCACGTTCTCACCATTAGTGAGAGAATAAGAGAAGGATATTTAGGACTACATTAATTGCACGATGGAATATGAAGAAAGTTAGTTTCCTAACACCCTATAGCCTCTCAAAGATAAGTACAGACGTCTTCGTACCGATCCGCAAGACTCTATTAGGTCTGCTCATAACTTGTGAGACCTAAGTGAACCTAGTGCTCTGATACCATGTTGTCACGACCCAATTTCACCTGTAGGTCGTGATGGCGCCCAACACTATAGCTAGGCAAGCCAACTAATAAATTAAGCATATATTGATAAAATTTAAAACCAAGAAAATATAAACCCAAACTCTACCAATGTGTGTGCCAAGACCTAGTATCACAAGTGAATGAGCATCTAGTAGATTATATAAACCTCCAAATACTGTCTGAAATGAAATAGACAGAATGTAAATATAAGAAGAGACACTGGTAGCTGCAGAACGGCTCAGAAAGGCAGCTCACCACTATACCTCGGGATGACATGGATATGTGATGATAGGTCCTCCACTAGTACTTGTCTCAGATCTTGCACAAAAAAGTGCAGCAAGTGTAGTATGAGTACGTAAACAACGTGTACCCAGTAAGTATCAAGCCTAATCTCGAAGTGGTAGAGACGAGATGACCGACTTTGACACTCACTATGGGCCAATAATAATAACTGAAATAAAACTAGAATTTTTAAATCAGCATGATTTACAGAATTTACAATAATTTATTTAATCAGCGAAAATAATCAAATTCCTTCAAATGTTACAATTCTCAATATATTAATTAAATTCCTTCAATTCAAATAATTTCCAATTTATCAATTAAATCTCATTTACATGAGTAATAATTAATTCATTAACAAGCAAGAATAATAATTCATTAAATTCCAAGGATTTTTCAATTTATTAATTAGCTTCACAAGTTGAAATAAATTATTAAAGTATCACGTAATTATTATTATTAAGCACGATTTCTGCCGAGGACATACGACCCGATCCGGAGTGTCGTGTACACTGCCGAGGGACGTGCGGCGCGATCCATAGATGCATCTATCCTGCCGAGGCGTTCGGCCCGCTCCACAAGAAAGGAGGACATTTTCTTATGTGCCTCCAGAAGGAGAGTATATTTATTATACGATAAATTCGGGAGGAGAATAATTTCTTTTAACAATTAATTGATTTAAACAGAAAATCAATCACTAAAAATTACGAGCCCAACCATACCAGTTTCACTCAAATTCGACTCCGAATTGATACCGAAATCTCAAAAATTCGTTTCTATGAAATTTCTAAACATTTTCCAAATTTAAATCTCAAAACACTAATTTATGGTGAAAACAATGATATACTTGTATATGTAGACCAAATCCGAGTTAGAATCACTTACCCTAATGTTTTTCCCTTGAAATTCTGTCAAAAGTCGCCTCTGCTCAAGCTCAAGTTCGCCAAAAATGGCAAATGGGACGAATGCCCTCTTTTTATAAAACTGCCCAGCAGCCTTCGGAACTGGTCCTCGAACTGGGCCTCGATCGCGGCTTCGATCACAGGCTCGAGCCTGGACCTCGGTCATGGCCTCGATCAGGGCATCGAGGTTCGAGGCTGGGCCTTTGATCAGGGCATCGAGCATGTGCCTTCGATCAGGGCATCGAGGTTGTGCCTTCGATCAGGGCATCGAGGTTGGGCCTTCGATCAGGGCATCGAGCATGTGCCTTCGATCAGGGCATCGAGCATGGGCCTTCGATCAGGGCATCGAGCATGGGTCTCGATCCTAGCCCTCGAGCCTTACCTTCGATCATGTCCTCGAGTTGGACCTTCGATCGTGGCTTCGATCTCAAGCTCGAGCCTGAGCCTCGTCAACCCTGGGCTCGATATCAACTCAGAATATCCAACAGAAGAGGAAACACTGCAGCAGCTTTTAAGTCTAATTTTTGATTCGTTAACCATCCGAAACTCACCCGAGGCCCTCGGGACCTCAACCAAATATACCAACAAGTCCTAAAATATCATACGAACTTAGTCAAACCTCTAAATCACATCAAACAATGCTAAAACCATGAATCATACCCCAATTCAAGCTTAGTGAAACTGAGAGTTTTCAACTTCTACATTCGATGTCGGAACCTATCAAATCAACTCCGATTGACCTCAAATTTTACACACAAGTCATAAATGACATAACAGAGCTATGAAATTTTTTGGAACTAGATTCCGACTCCGGTATCAAAAAGTCAACTCATCGGTCAAACTTCCAAACTTAAATTCTTGTTTTTAGCCATTTCAAGCCTAATTTAACTACGAACTTCCAAATAAAATTACGAATACGTTCCTAAGTCCAAAATCACCATACGGAGCTGTTTTAATCATCAAAATTCTATTCCGGGTTCGTTTTCACATAATTAGACATCCGATCACTATTCGAACTTAAACATTTTAAAGTTTTCTTCGAAATTCCATATCTCGGGCTAGGGACCTCGGAATTTGATTCCGGGCATACGCCTAAGTCCCAAATCACGATACGGACCTACCGGAACTGTCAAGATACTGATCCGAATCCGTTTGCTCAAAATGTTGACCAAAGTCAACTCAATTGAGTTTTAATGCTCTAATCCACATTTTAATCCATTTTTCACATAAAAACTTTCCATAAAATTTTACGGATTGCGCACGCAAGTCGAGGAATGATAAATAGTATTTTTCGAGATCTTAGAACACATAATTAATTATTAAATTTAATGATAACATTTTGAGTTATCACAATTAAAAAGAAAGATATAGTTTTTTTTTCCTTCTGTTTTCTTTTGTTGTTTAATTTTCCTCTTTATTGTCTATGAAATTCTAAACTACTTTGTTTCTCTTTGATAAGAACACAAGAAATAGTATTAAAATTTAGAAAATCACCAAATCCCAATGTTTTTATGATCTGGGGTGCTTGATCCTTCTCCTAGTCTCAGAAATCTCACTCTCTTATTTACTGCTCACTCTATTCCATTTTATATGAACTTATTTTCTTTTTCGTTTGTTTTGAAAAGAATGATCACTTTCTAAATTTGAAAACAATTTAGCTTAATCTAGACCCCCTTTTTGACTTGTTTAGGACCACAAAATTCCAAAAATTTTTATTTTTTCTTAAATTTCGTGCCCAGACAAATAAGTTCTCTTCCCACCCCACCCCTATCCACCCCTTTTTGTAAGGGATTGGTGAGTGTGTTTGTGTAAAGAGGGTTGCTAAAGAAATTATTTTTATTCATTTTCTTTTATGGGGTTTTCTTGAATTTAACATTTTTGGTGGTTGGAGGAAGAAAAATATGAAATTTCTGCTAGGTAATGGTTGAAGGGAGGAGGAGGGCTAGGGACTGGTTTTGTTGCCTTTTTCTTTGTAATTTGTATTCATAGATTTGATTTTTGTACTTTTAAATAAATTCACGCCCTTTATGCAAGTATGTATTACACATTTCATCCAAACCCATTTATATCAATGCCACGTAAGTTCGTTCAATAGTAAGAGGTATTTAAAAATTTTGTTTTGAACAAGTATAAGTATTCGCTTAACAAACGATTGAATATAGGGTTTGAGATGACAAATGTGAACAACTAGAAACGTCTATTAAGTTATTCTGCCTTTATAAATAATTGATAAAAGTTCAATGAATACACCAAAAGTTTAACTGATACTAGTAAAATTAATATATTTCGAATAATATAATACGTAGTGAATTTCAATCTTTTTCCTTAGGATAAATAATCTATTCCAGCATAAAAATGTATTGGTCACTTCCTTAAGAAAAGACGTATTTTTTTATGTCTCTATGCGCTGCCGCTATGGATTTTTGTAGGGGGAAATAGGTACAAGAAAAAAATAAATCTAAGGCTTATTTTCCAAGAAAAATCCCTTTCTCCTTATTTCCACTATCATATCATTACCCTAGAAAACAGCACTTTAGTGCCTATCATCCCTCAGTCCAGGATTCCTATCAACTAAACAACGACACAGATTTTTACCTCAAATCATATTAGCGATTAAGTGATAAATTGCAGTGAGAATAATTTTTAAGTTATTATTATGATACTAAAGTATTAGGTAGTAATTGTTATACGTGAAAATATATTGTCACGTCTTTTATTAACTCTAAAAAAGAAAGAATCATCTTATTTAAAGACCATGAGGTTTCAAATTATATTAATCAAAAGATTTTGTTGTGAAAAGGGATTTATTTTTTAAAAAAAGTGTCAAATTGATTTGCACATAGAATTCGATTAAGGAATTTTATTAATGCAGAGAAGGTGTTAGGTATCTCTTGAGTTTTCGTAGTTCTAACATAATCGCTTAATTAACTAACACAAAGAAGTACTCACACAAAATTGGCTTTTCCCGCTAATATGAAGGGAAAAAAACCAAAAATAAACCTATCATGTGCTCCTCCATGCTGTATGCCTTGATTTATTGCAAGTACTTCGAGCATACTCGGGCCATTCTTCTTTACGGTATAATCTCTCTATAGGGACGGTAATTTGAACTCAAAATCATTTAATCCGTCCAATCGGTTCAAGGTTGAGGTGGTTATTGATCCGCACATTTGTTGAACTCAACTCATCTTAGCCTATTCAAAGTGGGCTGATTTGTTACCCAAATTGATGCATGAGTAATTTTACAAAAATATCTTTAAATTTTTTTTTTTTGATATGTTATATATGACCATAACATATTATATATGTTATCATAAAAAGTCCCAATTTGATAATTAACCAATTCATACGAAAGCATACACATTAATTAAAGTTTGATAAGAGTTGGGCGACTTGGGATATGATCAAATTTTAGCTAATCTTGAGCCAATCAAATCTCAGACCAAATTACTTTTAAACATGTTATTAACTTGCCCATTCATTAACTCATCCCATTTTAACCCGCCCAAAATCACTCCAACCGACCCGTTTGACACCCCTGCCTCTCACTTCAAAAACACTCGGTCCAAGCATGCATTGTTGTTCCTAATATTTGCCTGTCCCAAGACAAAATCAAGTGTTCCCTAATTATTGTCTATTTTCTCCAAATCCAGGTCTTATAGGTTCCATTTCATTTTATATTTCTTGATTTCATTTATTTGAACCAAACCCAATTCTAGACATGCAAACAAAATTGAGAAATTACCAGATATATCAGTCCATAAGTAAATTAGTACACAAATTAATTAATTCATAAAATATTATCAATATTAACCTGTTACTTATTTGTAGCCAAAATATCAAAGTTTTGCTTTCTTTTGAGTGAGTTTTGTTGGAACAGATTGGTGTCACGATCCGAAATTTCCACATTAGAATAATATTATCTATTTTAAAATAATTTTTAAATGTATTAATAACAAGAAAACAAATGGGGAAGCAATTTTAAAATAATTCATAATAATAACGGTGTCTAAATACCATCCCAGAATTAGTGTCAAAAGTGCACGAACTTCTAGAATAAATACAAATAAAGGTCTGAATAAAGTAAAGCTGTCTGAAAATAAACACACAACCAAATTAAAATAGACGGAGACTTCAGAACTGCGGACGCCATGCAGTTATACCTAAAGTCTCCTCTGGTCGCTGAAATCCGAACAAGTCTATGGTACGCCGTTGGGACCAACTCCAAAATCTGCACAAGAAGTGCAGAGTGTAGTATCAGTACAACCGACCCCATGTACTGGTAAGTGCTGAGCCTAACCTCGACGAAGTAGTGACGAGGCTAAGGCGGTTCACTTACATTAACTTGTATGCAATATTAGTAATAACAAATATAATAAGAATAAATTAGGTAATTCATTTATAATAATTGAAGGCAACTCAGCAGTCATAACCAATTATTATTTCTATTATTTTTGTTGCAGCGTGCAACTCGCTCTCACAATATATCCACATTCAATTCTGTTGCGGCGTGCAACCCGCTCCTCCAACATATTCATTTTAAATCAAGTCTGTTGCGGCGTGCAACCCGATCCTCAAATATTAACTTTTTAACAAGTCTGTTGCGGCGTGTAACCTGATCCTCCAATATAGACCTTTAATAAGTCTGTTGCGGCGTGCAACCCGATCCTCCAATATTGACTTTTAATAAGTCTGTTGCGGCGTGCAACCCGATCCTCCAATATTAACTTTTAATAAGTCTGTTGCGGCGTGCAACCCGATCCTCCAATATATTCATTATAATCAATCATGTTGCGGCGTGCAACCCCTTCCTCCAATATTTTTATTTACCAATTCTTATAGAAGAAATTTTTCCAATACATGTAACAATTAATATAAAATTACGAGACAACAAGCATACAATAATTATAGTTTAATTATGAAGCAAACAATGACAAATAATAAATTATTATAAAAATCAGGGAGCAAATAGGCAGTTTAATATTTATTATGCTAAATGTCAAATAACAATTAAGGCACATAATTCAAATAGCATATAACAATAAATGCAGGAATTCAAGAATTTATATTTGCAAGGAATAAGAGAGAAATAATTATTATAATAATTAATTTATGATTAAAAATAATTTATGATTTTTCAAGTAAGCAGGCAAACAATTAATTTGACGACATATAGACACTCGTCACCTCGGCTATACGTCGTTTACATGCAATTCACATAACAAACAATTTAAGGGTTCTATTCCCTCAAGTCAAGGTTAACCCCGACACTTACCTCGCTTTGTAAATTCCAATCAATTATTCAACCACGGCTTTTCCTTTTAAATTTGCCTCCAAAAGTTTCAAATCTATTCACAAACAATTCGATATATTCAATATGAATTATAGGAATTAATTTCATATGAATTTACAAATTTTTCGGATAAAAATCTAAAATTTATTAAAATATTCGACAGTGGGACCCACGTCTCAAATTCCGAAAAAACACGAGAAATCCGAACACCCGTTCCGATACGAGTTCAACCATACCAAATTTGTCCAATTCCGATATCAAATGGACCTTCAAATCTTAAATTTTCGTTTTTGGAAAGTTTTACAAAAATTTCAATTTCTTCCATGTAAATCCGAAATAAATGATGAATATAGACATGGATTTGTGAAATATAATCACTTTATGATAAAGAACACTTACCCAATTCAAAGTCGTGAATATCCCCCTTGAAATCGTCCAAATCCGAAACTCAAAACTCAAAAATGAGTAAAAATAGTTAAGACCCGATTTTATATATTCTGCCCAGCATTTTCGCATCTGCGGTGCCTGGGCTCGCACATGCGAGCTCGCATCTACAAGAAAAATCTCGCATCTGCGAAAAGGGGCTGTCAGGCGAGGATCCGCATCTGCAGACAAAATGTCGCACTTGCGACGTCCGCATCTGCGCACAAGGGCCGCACCTGCGAAGGCCGCATCTGCGATGGAATTCTCGCTTCTGCGAGCTCGCACCTGCGGTCAAAATTCCGCAGGTGCGATTATACCAGAAATCAAAATTTCAGATTTTGCTTAAGTCCAATTCTTGTTCTGATTTCGATCCGTTTCACTCTCGGGGTACTCGGGACCCCGTTTGAATATATCAACAAGTCCCGTAACATAATACGAACTTACTCGGGGTCTAAAATCACGTCAAACAATACTGAAATTACAATTCACACCCCGATTCGAACTTTGAGTTTTAAACTTTCAATTTGCAAATCTCGTGCCAAAACATATTAAATGAATCCGGAATGACTTCAAATTTGGCACACAAGTCATAAATGACATAACGGAGCTGTTTAAATTTCCATAATCGGATTCTGGCTCCGATATCAAAAAGTCAACCCCGTGGTCAAACTTGAAATATTTAGCCTTTAAATTACTAGTTCCGTTAAATGGTCATAACTTGAGCTAGGGACCTCCAAATTAAATTTCGGGCATATGCCCAAGTCCCAAATCACGATACGGAGCTATCGGAACTGTCAAAATACTGATCCGGGTCTATTTGCTAAAAATGTTGACCAAAGTCAACTCACTTAAATTTTAAAGCTCTATTTCCCATTTTAATCTATTTTTCACATAAAAACTTTCCGAAAAATTGTACGGACTGCGCACGCAAGTTGAGGAATGATAAATGGTGCTTTTTGAGGTCTAAGAACACAGAATTACTTATTAAATTTAAAGATGACATTTTGGGTCATCACATTCTCCACCTCTAAAACAAACGTTCGTCCTCGAACGGAGTTAGAAAAGTACCTAAGCTGGAGAAAAGGTATGGATATTTACTGCGCATGTCCGACTCGGACTCCTAGGTAGATGCCTCTAACGGCTGATCCCTCCATTACACCCGAACTGAAGGATAACTCTTTGACCTCAACTGTCGGACCTGCCGGGCTAGAATAGCCACCGGCTCCTCCTCGTAAGTCAAATCTTTGTCCAATTGGACTGAGTTGAAATCTAACACATGGGACGGATCACCATGATATTTTCAGAGCATAGACACATGGAAAATCGGATGAACCGTTGATAAACTAGGTGATAATGCAAGCCTGTAGGCTACTTCACCCACCCTTTCAAGAATTTCAAACGGTCCGATATACCTAGGGCTTAACTTGCCCTTCTTTCCGAACCTCATTACACCTTTCATAGGTGAAACCCGGAGTAATATTCTTTATCCTACCATAAATGCAATATCACGTACTTTACGGTCAGCATAACTCTTTTGCCTAGACTGAGCTGTGCGAAGTCGATCCTGAATAATCTTTACCTTATCCAAGGCATCCTGTACCAAATCGGTACCCAGCAACCGAGCCTCTCCCGGTTCAAACCAACCAACTGGCGATCGGCATCGCCTTCCGTATAATACCTCATATGGAGCCATCTGAATGCTCGACTGGTAGCTGTTATTATAAGTAAACTCCGCAAGTGGCAAGAAATGATCCCAAGAACCTCCAAAGTCTATAGTACAAGCGCGGAGCATATCTTCCAATATCTGAATAGTGCGCTCTGACTGTCCGTCTGTCTATGGATAAAATTCTATACTCAACTCCACCTGCATGCCTAACTCACGCTGTACAGCCCTCCAGAAATGTGAGGTAAACTGCGTACCTCGATCTGAAATAATAGACACAGGCATACCATGAAGGCGGACAATCTCACGAATATAAATTTCAGCTAACCTTTCTGAAGAATAGGTAACTGCCACTGGAATGAAATATGCTGACTTGGTCAGCCTGTCCACAATGACCCAAACTGCGTCAAATTTTCTTTGAGTCCGTGGGAGTCCAACAACAAAATACATAGTGATATGCTCCCACTTCCACTCAGGAATTTCTAACTTTTGAAGCAAACTACCAGGTCTCTGATGCTCGTACTTAACTTGCTGACAATTCAGACACCGAGCTACATATGCAACTATATCCTTTTTCATTCTCCTCCACCAATAATGTTGCCGCAAATCTTGATACATTTTGGCGGTACCTGGATGAATAGAATACCTAGAACTGTGTGCCTCTTCAAGAATTAATTCACGAAGTCCATCCATATTAGGCACACAAATACGGTCCTGCATTCGCAGAACTCCATCTTCCCCCACTTCCACTCAGGAATTTCTAACTTTTGAAGCAAACCACCAGGTCTCTGATGCTCGTACTTAACTTGCTGACAATTCAGACACCGAGCTACATATGCAACTATATCCTTTTTCATTCTCCTCCACCAATAATGTTGCCGCAAATCTTGATACATTTTGGCGGTACCTGGATGAATAGAATACCTGGAACTGTGTGCTTCTTCAAGAATTAATTCACGAAGCCCATCCACATTAGGCACACAAATACGACCCTGCATTCGCAGAACCCCATCTTCCCCCACAGCAACCTGTTTGGCATCACCGTGCTGCACCGTGTCCTTAAGGACAAGTAAGTGAGGATCATCATACTGCCTCTCTCTGATGCGCTCATATAAAGAAGACCGAGCGACTGTACAAGCTAGAACTCGACTGGGTTCTGAAACATCTAACATCACGAACTGATTAGCCAAAGTCTGAACATCTGCAGCTAATGGCCTCTCACCAATCGGAATATACGCAATGCTGCCCATACTCACTACCTTCCTACTCAAGGCATCGGCCACCACATTGGCCTTACCGGAGTGATACAAAATGGTGATATCATAGTCTTTCAACAACTCTATCTATCTTTTTTGCCTCAAATTAAGATCTTTTTATTTGAACAGATACTGAAGGCTGCGATGATCAGTAAATACCTCATACGAGACACCATAGAGGTAATGCCTCCAAATCTTCAGCGCATGAACAATAGCTGCTAATTCTAGTTCATGAACAGGATAATTCTTCTCATGAACTTTTAACTGACGCGACGCATATGCAATTACCTTGCCATCTTGCATTAATACTGCACCAAGCCCAATGTGAGATGCGTCATAATATACCGTATATGATCCTGAACCTGTGGGTAATACCAATACTGGCGCCGTAGTCAAAGCGGTCTTGAGCTTCTGAAAGCTCAACTCACACTCGTCTGACCATCTGAATGGAACACCCTTCTGGGTTAGTCTGGTCAAGGTGCTTGCTATAGATAAAAATCCTTCCACGAACCGACGATAATAACCTGCTAAACCCAGGAAACTCCGGATCTCTATAATCGAAGTAGGTCTAGGCCAATTCTGAACAGCCTCAATCTTCTAAGGATCCTCTTTTATGCCTTCTACCGATACAACATGTCCCAAAAAGGCAACTGAGTCTAACCAAAACTCATATTTTGAAAATTTGGCATATAACTGATTATTCTTTAAGGTGTGAAGCACACTTCGAAGATGCTGCTCACGCTCCTCTCGACTGCTAGAGTAAATCAAGATATCATCAATGAATACAACCACAAAAGAATCCAAATAAGGCTTGAACACCCGATTCATCAAATCCATAAATGCTGCTAGAGCATTTGTCAAACCAAATAACATCACTAGGAACTCGTAATGCCTATATCGAGTCCGAAAAGCTGTCTTAGGGACATCAGATGCCCTAATCTTCAACTGATGGTAACCAGATCTCAAATCAATTTTCGAAAATAACTTGGCACCCTAAAGATGATCAAATAAGTCATCAATTCTTGGCAGCATCAAATAAGTCATCAATTTCAACTGCCGATAGTCTATACACATCCGCATCGAGCCATATTTCTTCTTTACAAATAATACTGGTGCACCCCAGGGCGAGACACTAGGTCTAATGAATCCCTGATCAAGCAATTCTTGCAACTGCTCTTTCAATTCTTTCAAATTTGGCGGGGCCATACGGTATGGTGGAATAGAAATAGACTGAGTGCCCGGAGCCAAATCAATACAGAAGTCAATATCTCTATCGGGTGGCATCCCCGGAAGATCTGTAGGAAATACTTCTAAAAATTCACGAACAACTGGTACTGAGTCCATAGAAGGGACATCCGCACTGGGATCGCGAATATAAGCCAAATAGGCTAGACATCCTTTCTCTACCATACGCCGAGCTTTCATATAAGAAATAACCCTGCTGGCAGAATAGCCAGGAGTTCCTTTCCACTCTAATCGAGGTAACCCCGGCATAGCTAGGGTCACTGTCTTGGCATGACAGTCCAATATAGCATGATAAGGAGACAACCAATCCATACCCAAGATGACATCAAAATCTACCATATCAAGAAGTAGAAGATCCACACTAGTTTCAAGATTACCAATTGTAACCACACACGAACGGTAGACATGATCTACTACCACAGAGTCTCCCACCGGTGTAGATACATACACAGAAGCACTTAGAGAATCACAAGGCACAACCAAATATGAAGCAAAATAGGAGGACACATAGGAATAAGTAGATCCTGGATCAAATAGAACTGAAGCATCTCTATGGCAAACTGGAATAATAGCTGTGATCACAGCATCAGATGACTCGGCCTCAAGCCTAGCTGGAAAAGCATAAAATTGGGGCTGGCCCCCACCACTCTGAACTGTATCTCTGAACTGCGTCTCTAGGACGGCCTCTAACTGGCTGGCCTCCACCTCTAATGGTCTGACCTCCACCTCTAATGGACTGACCTCCACCTCTAGCTGCCTGACCCCTACCTCTAGCTGGCTGAGCAGGCGGTAAAGCAACTGGTGCCGGTATGATGGCACGAGAATCTTGCCGATATCTGTTACTCGCCAATCTAGGGCAATACCTCCTGACGTGACCAATGTTCCCACACTCATAATACCCATCCTGATGCCGTGGCTGCTGAAGCTGAAGCTGACCCAGATGGGCCGGATAACCACTGAAGTAACTCTGGAGTGGTGGTGCACTGAATAGGAGCTGAATGTGCACTGAATACTGGCTGCCCAGAGTAAGGCATAATAGGACTGTGACTCCCTGAAGCACCTGAAGATACATGAAGTGCTGAATAAAATGGTCTGGGAGGATGAACCCTACCAAAATTACCCCGGCCTCTAGACGAGGCACCACTGTAACCATAGAACTGACGAGGCCTTTTATCGGACCTCTGCCCTCTTTCCTGTGCAAGAACCATCTCGATCCTCCTTGCGACATTAGCAACCGCCTGAAAAGAAATCTCACTTCCGGTCTCCTTGGCCATCTGAAGTCTGATAGGGTATGTGAGTCCCTCAATGAACCTCCTCACTCCCTCTCCCTCCGTAAGTAGTAAAAGGAGAGCATTACGGGCCAAATCCACAAAACGGGACTCATACTGAGTAACAGTCATACTGCCCTATTGTAGACGCTCGAATTGCTTGCGGAATTCCTCTCTCAGTGTGATAGGGAGGAACTTCTCCAGAAATAGCTGAGAGAACTGCTCCCAGGTAAGTGCAGGCGATCCGACTGGTCAGGTCAATGTATAATCTCTCCACCACTTCTTGGCAGAACCCGTCATCTGAAATACAGCAAAATTAACCCCATTAGTCTCAACTATACCCATGTTATGCAGCACCTCATGGCAGTGTTGAAGATAATCCTGTGGGTCCTCAGAAGGTGTACCACTGAAATGAATTGGAAAGAGCTTAGTGAACTTATCTAGTCTCAATAAGGCCTCCAAAGACATGGCGGGCCTATCACCGGTCTGTGCTGCAACAACTGGCTGAACTACCCCAACTGGCGGGGCTGCTGGAGCCTGATTCTGGGGAGCCATCTGCTCCGGGGTGAGAGTAGTGGGAGTTTGTGCTCCTCCCCCAGCCTGTGAGACGGCTGGTGCCACTGTAAATGTACCATTCTGGGCCACACCCTCCAAAAGACTCACCAATTGGACTAGAGCGTCCTGAAGCACTGGAGTGGCTATAAATCCTTCGGGGACCTGAACTGGTCCAACTGGTACATTCTGAACTGGGACTTCCTCCTGAAGGTCTATCTAAGGTTCTTCAACAGGTGAAGCTGCTCGAGCTCTGGACTGAGCTCTACCTCGGCCTCTGCCTCAGCCTCTAGCACGACCTCGGCCTAGACCTCTACCCCTGGCCATAGTTGTCACCGGGGGTTCTGGTCCCTATCCATCGGTAGAGGTATTACGCGTTCTCACCATCTGCCAGAGAATAAGAGTAGAATGGTTCAATCATCGATGATAGAATAAAATCGCACGACAGAATAAGAAAAAAATGTTATTGTTCCTAAACTTCATAGCCTGTGAGAGATAAGTACAAATGTCTCTGTACCGATCCTTCAGACTCTACTAATCTTGCTCGTGATTCGTGAGACCTATGTAACCTAGTGCTCTGATACCAACCGTCACAACCCAAAATTCCCACCTTCGGACCGTGATGGCGTCTAACATTTCACTTGCTAGGCAAGTCAACGTTAGAATAATATTATCCATTTTAAAATAATTTTTAAATGTATTAATAACAAGAAAACAAATGCGAAAGCAATTTTAAAATAATCCATAATAATAACGGTGTCTAAATACCATCCCAGAATTGGTGTCACAAGTACACGAGCTTCTAGAATAAATACAAATAAAGGTCTGAATAAAGTAAAGCTGTCTGGAAATAAACACACAGCCAAATTAAAATAGACAGAGACTTCAAAACTGCGGACGCTATGCAGTTATACCTCAAGTCTCCTCTGGTCGCTGAAATCCGAGCAAGTCTATGGTACGCCGCTGGGACCAACTCCAAAATCTGCACAAGAAGTGCAGAGTATAGTATCAGTACAACCGACCCCATGTACTGGTAAGTGCTGAGCCTATCCTCGACAAAGTAGTGATGAGGCTAAGGCAGTTCACTTACATTAACATGTACGCAATATTAGTAACAACAACAATAATAATAGGAATAAATCAAGTAATTCATTTATAATAATTGAAGGCAACTCAGCAGTCATAACCAATTATCATTTCTATTATTTCTGTTGCAGCGTGCAACTCGCTCTCACAATATATCCACATTCAGTTCTATTGCGGCGTGCAACCCGCTCCTCCAATATTGACTTTTAATAAGTCTGTTGCGGCGTGCAACCCGATCCTCCAATATATTCATTATAATCAATCATGTTGCGGCGTGCAACCCGCTCCTCCAACATTTTCATTTACCAATTCTTATAGAAATTTTTTTCCAATAAATGTAACAATTAATATAAAATTACGAGACAACAAGCATACAATAATTATAGTTTAATTATGAAGCAAACAATGACAAATAGCAAATTATTATGGAAATCAGGGAGCAAATAGGCAGTTTAATATTTATTATGCTTAATGTCAAATAACAATTAAGGCACATAATTCAAATAACATGTAACAATTAATGCAAGAATTCAAGAATTTATATTTGCAAAGAATAAGAGAAAAACAATTATTATAATAATTAATTTATGATTAAAAATAATTTATGATTTTTCAAGTAAGCATGCAAACAATTAATTTGACGACGTATAGACACTCGTTACCTCACCTATACATCGTTTACATGCAATTCACATAACAAATAATTTAAGGGTTTTATTCCCTCAAGTCAAGGTTAACCCCGACACTTACCTCGCTTTGTAAATTCCAATCAATTATTCAACCACAGCTTTTTCTTTTAAATTTGCCTCCGAAAGCTTCAAATCTATTCATAAACAATTCGATATATTCAATACGAATCATAGGAATTAATTCCATATGAATTTATAAATTTTTCGGATAAAAATCCGAAATTCTAAAATATTCGGCAGTGGGACCCACATCTCAAATCCTGAAAAAACTCGCAAAATCCGAACACTCGTTCCGATACGAGTTCAACCATACCAAATTTGTCTAATTCCGATATCAATTGGACCTTTAAATCTTAAATTTTCGTTTTTGAAAAGTTTTACAAAAATTTCAATTTCTTCTATCTAAATCCGAAATAAATGATGAATATATACATGGATTTGTGAAATATAATCACTTTATGATAAAGAATACTTACCCAGTTCAAAGTCATGAAAATCTTCCTTGAAATCGCCCAAATCCGAGACTCAAAACTCAAAAATGAGTAAAAATGGCTAAAACCCGATTTTATGTATTCTGCCCAACATTTTCGCATTTGCGGTGCCTAGGCTCACACATGCGAGCTCGCATCTGCGAGAAAAATCTCGCATCTGCGAAAATGAGCTGCCAGGCGAGGTTCCGCATCTGTGGACAAAATGTCGCACCTGCGACGTCCGCATCTGCGCACAAGGGCCGCACCTACAAAGGCCGCATCTGCGATGGAAGTCTCGCTTCTGCGAGCTCGTACCTGCGGTCAAAATTCCGCAGGTGCGATTATACTAGAAATCAAAATTTCAGATTTTGCTTAAGTCCAATTCTTGTTCTGATTTTGATCCGTTTCACTCTCGGGGTACTCGGGACCCCGCTCGAATATACCAATAAGTCCCGTAACATAATACGAACTGACTCGGGGTCTAAAATCAAGTCAAACAACATTGAAATTATAATTCACACCCCGATTCGAACTTTGAATTTTAAACTTTCAATTTGCAAATCTCGTGCCAAAACATATTAAATGAATACGGAATGACTTTAAATTTGGCACACAAGTCATAAATGACATAACAGAGCTGTTCAAATTTTCAGAATCGGATTCCGACTCCGTTATCAAATAGTCAACCCCGTGGTCAAACTTGAAATATTTAGCCTTTACATTGCTAGTTCCGTTAGTCATAACTTGAGGTAGGGACCTCCAAATTAAATTTCGGGCATATGCCCAAGTCCCAAATCACGATACGGAGCTACCGAAACTGTCAAAATTCTGATCCGGGTCCGTTTGCTAAAAATATTGACCAAAGTCAACTCACTTAAATTTTAAAGCTCTATTTCCTATTTTAATCTATTTTTCACGTAAAAACTTTCCGAAAAATTGTACGGACTGCGCACACAAGTCGAGGAATGATAAATGGTGCTTTTCGAGGTCTTAGAATACAGAATTACTTATTAAATTTAAAGATTATATTTTGGGTCATCACAATTGGATACAGCTTAAGAATTTAAATCTCAGTTTTGGGATGATTTGGTAGAGTTTTGAGGTAGTTTGAATTGAAAATTCGAAGTAGAAGATGAACATGAAAAAAGATGATATGTGTATCATTTGTGTATCTCGAGTCACCCCAAGAGAAAGGTGGGGAGTTCTTGGAGGGAGGGAGCCGAGGGTCTATCGGAAACAGCCTCTCTACCCCAGGGTAGGGGTAAGGTCTGCATACACACTATCCTCCCCAGACTCCCACTAGTGGGATTATACTGGGTTGTTATTGTATACATATCATATTTGTATCAAATGTGGATACATGCTGATACATGCTTGATACATGTGTTGCAGAAAAAAAAATTGAACTCGTTTTTAACGACGAATTTTGATAACAAATCCGTCCAAATTACCTCCAATCTTCCTCAAATTTGTATATTGAATTATCTATATGTTTTCAATGAATTTCAAATCATACCTATGAAAAAAGTTTCTTTCATATATCACCTTGTTTGATAGCTCATCCATGAAATTTTTTTTTCGTCTTGCATCTAATATTGCTGATAATGCTTAAAAATATGGAAGAAGATCTTTGTGTGTGATTCTTGGAGAGAAAGAATCCTTATTTATTTGGGTTTTCAATTTTTGTATATGCTTGGCTAGTTTTGATAAGTTTATGATTAATTGCTAGATGTTGGTAAGTTAAGACTTATTTGGGACATTTCCGTAAGATTCCCACCAAAATTCAATTGCTAATGGACTTGGCCTTTCCCACTTCTCACGGCCCAATTCAAGCATTAGAGGTGTGTGCTCAACAATAAACTGTTGCATCCAAACATACAAAACAAAACAAAACAAACAAACAAATAGAATAAAGGAAAAAAAGCCCGACACATCAAATATTTATATTGTATTTATCATTCGTAGCTATACTTTCAGTAAATTTATCATTCGTAGCTATATTTGAATTTTATAATAAAATCATGAAATAAGAAATTAATTATTTTGAACTGAATCAAAAAAGCAATAAATTCGCATGCTCTATAGCTCAGTTGGTTAGAGCGCCTACTTAGTCAGCGGAGGTCTTGAGTTCGACTCTCAAAAATAATATTTTATTTTTTTATATTTCTGTATTTCGCCTTAGTTGTATTTGTTGTGCGAACAAATACAGTTGATGCAAGTTGTATCCTTTGTATATACTCTTGTATTTCGCCTTGGTTACAGTTGATACATATTGTATGCGTTGCACTAATGAATACAATTGTGCGAACGATTGAATAGTATCTACGAATGGTAATGAAACAAACTGTAATTGCTAGGCTTTAAACTATAGTGGTTTGTGATTAAATAGTAAATAAAAATATAATTAGAGTCAAAATGTGTTCAGAATAAGCATGGTCTTAGTATATGCATATACTTTAATTTTATTTTTTACATTCTGTGTACATTTGTATATATATTCGAAAGCAATAAATTCAGTTAAACCTACAAAACTCGTCCTATATTTGCTGGTTTGTTTCCGGGCTACTGTATGTGTCTGTGTAGAAGTTGAAGTGGGCTAATTATTCTCTTCCATGTTTATTCTTTTACAACTAAATGGAACAACAAAAGGTGGTGTTTTTTATAAGAAATTTCATATGGATATGATAATTATCAACAATAACATATCCAATATATTCTCACATTGTAGGATATGAGAAAGATAATATGTACACAGACTTTATTTTTACCTTATGGACAAGGACAGGGCCGGATATAGCATTGTACCCATGAATTTAATTGGATCCATAACTTTCGATACAGAGCACAAATATCTGCGTGTTCACTAAAATTGCGATTAATAATAGATATGAACTCATAACTTTTAAAATATAATAAGTTCAATGTTAAGAACTTAAAATGTTAAACTCATATCGTTTAAATCTTAGATCCGCCTCCGGACAGGGTGCAGCTGTAATATTTTAGTGACGGGTTGAATTGAACCATAACTTTAAAAGCAGAATATAAATTTATGTGTAAAAATTCACTAAAATTATAAAAGTAAGTATGAACTTGTAACTTGAAAAATATAAAGGTTCAATATTAAAAACCTTAAAAATTATAATCGTAGAGTTTAAATCCTGATTTCTGATGTCACTTCCATTTTTCACACATCAAATATGATAAACGTTGTCAAATGATAACAAGCTAGTTTGTTGTTTTCAAATCTGTCATTACAGAAATTCAGATGAGGATGTAGCAAAAATGGCTGATCACAAGCTTATACGGACAGCAATAAAGGGGGCTTTCTATTGCCATCTGGTAATTCAATTCATTAAATTTAATGAGAAAATAAAAGCTGCCCATCTCATTTTTGGCCCATAACAAGGACTTGTCAATCAACCAAATTTATAGTGATTCAAACAACTAAGAGAAAGGATCTCTTTGCTGGATTTTTTGCAAGGATTTGCTAAAAGCTTCAATTAGAATTTAGTGGTGCTAGTTGATAAAGTTTAAACTTTTAGATGAGATGATCACACATTTTAACAAATAAACAACATGTTCCGACGTTATTGCATCTGCCTAGTTACCATAATATATTGCATGTGCATGTTGGCATATTTATGTAATACCCAGGGGCAGAATTAGCACCCCGCTATAAAGTCGGACGAACCCACTAATTTTTGTTCAAATAATATATTTGTGTTTAAACGTTCATTAAATATATAGAAATATTAAATTTAAAACTCGATTATTAACACTTAAAATTATCGTTCTAAAATTCAAAACTCATAAAATTAATATTTTGGTTCCATCTCCGGTGATACCCTTGCCTTAGTAGCATTCTCTTGTAGGAATGATATGTCATATTTAATCGCTCACATCTAGGGTTTTAACAAGTAAAAGAAAATTCAATCGTTTTTTTTCTCCCTATTCTGTTGAATGGATAATCGAAGGATAAAAAAGGTTTGTGGACATGGAACTAATTAAATTTTAAGGGAAAAAGAGAAATGAGTCAGATAGATATTAAAGCAAAATAAAAAAGTTTCAGAAGTATGAAACCCTTGTGTTGCATTGCATTGCATTACATTATTTATGGTATACAGTAAAAAAGGAAAGGAAGAATTAAAAGAGCTCTAGACCTTTTCATTACCTAAGCTCTTTCCCATTCTTTGTACATATAATTAAAAACAAGGTTATGTTACATAACTCTTCCAATAAAGAGTTTTTACAAGCTCAACCAAAGAAGCCAAAAGTTAAAGCCAAAAATATAGAAAAAAAGAAGAGAAAACTCTTTTTTTTTTTTAAATTTTTTGTTGATGATGGAGTAACAATAGCATTTTCAGTGTTGTCGAAGATAGACAGACTATTTCAATAGACTTGTTGATGATGGAGTAGTTTGTGTATTTCAATGACAAACCGGTCCATCATCTTCCAATTCAATCCCCATTTCAGCAAGTCTCTTTTCCTTGTACACATATTTTCTTGAGGAATACAAGAAAAACATCAAATTAAACACACTCAATATTGCCAAAAGCCAATAGAAATCATATAACCTCCCTTGGTTCAAATTATCAGCTAGCCATGGATTTGTTGTCCCAGTCACAACATGCACAATTGTAACCAAAATTGAACTAAAGAAAAATCCAAGTGCAAGTGTACTCAAAAATAGCCCTGTACTCATTGTCTTCATCCCTTTTGGACATTCCCTTAAGAAAAAATCAAGTTGGCCAATATATGTAAATGCTTCACCTGCGCCCACTAGCAAGAATTGCGGAACTAACCAAAATACAGTCAATGGAATCGTGGCATTTGCATCATTGGTCAATCCATGCAAATGTGCAACTTTTAGCCTCTTAACCTCTGTTAGGGCAGCAGCAATCATGGCCAAAATTGAAAGAACTAGGCCTGTGAAAATTCTTTGTAATGGGGTAAGTCCATGAGGTTTATTCATGAAACGACGACAAATCGGAACGATAATCCTATCGTAGAAAATTACGGTCAAGAGTATACTTCCGACGAAAAATACGGTGAGTGTAGCAGGTGGAATTTCAAAGGTTCCAATGTGACGATCCATTGTTGTAGCTTGTGACACAGAAAATGTGGTCATTTGTGCATAGACAGTCCAGAACATAATAGTTGTGGCCCAAGTTGGCAACATTCTGATTAATATTTTTACTTCTTCAACATCGGTTAAGGTTGCTAATTTCCACTTGTTGATTACAACGTTAGTGCCATTAGATTCAAGGTCATCATCTTCCTTAATGGCTGCCTTGTCCAAGAATCTGCAAAACAATAAGACAAAAGCAGGGTCAAAAACTGTAACCTACATGCAATATATTCCTTCATTGCTATTTTGGTAAAAGAAACCTTTTCTAAATTAGTTGTATTTTAGGAATGTGGAAAGTTCATTCTTGCCACAAAAAGAAAGTTCATATCTTTCTATTTTCCTCTATTTACGACTAGAAAAGAATGCACATGTCAAACTTTGATGTCTCACTGGTTTAGATATGACAAGATAATCATCAAAGTTCGGGAATCTCAACTGGAATACCCAAAATATCAATCGTATTAATGAGTTGCTCTTATCTTCATGCTAATTGCCGACCGTGTAAAGAATATTTACACATGTTGACGTGTGGTTTGTCTTATTTTCTTGGTAACTAGTTTCATGTAATTATAATGCGCAGTTACATATAGTTATCTTTAAATTTGACTATATGATGAGCTGATAATGTATTATACTAACAATTGTATAAAAGTTAAACTCAAAAAGGTATTAGGTTTCTTTTGTAGGATAAGCTGTAAAAATTTTGTACTAATTGAAGAGGGTCAACTTAGGCTAGTTACTAAGTATTAGTAGTATATAACTATACATTCAAGAGTGAGTCAAATAACAAGGTATCTTATATAATACTTTATTGGCTGTCCATGTCAAATTAAATGGAAATAAGTTAGGCATCTGATTGAAGGATGTTCTTGAATTGGTTGAGCCATCAAAGATTGGCCAACTATATATGGGGATAAGTTCACAGCTTGGCACCAACTTTTCTTTTGCTTTTTTTTATTAACTATCACCTACTTACCATAGACACCTACTTTGAATTATTATGAAAAATTGCAAACAATATAAGTGATCAAGTCAATACTTCAAGCAATATTAGTCGCACGTAGAAAATCCTTTTTCTCATTAGTGGCTTATATTAGTCTCCTGGAAACCTATCAATGCTTTTCCTTCGTCCAAATTTTCCATAATTCAAAAGGGAATCTTCTTTTTACAAAAAGAAGATAAAAAGATAGAATCTTTACTTTACAAGATTCAACTAGGGTAATGTCTATTTGTCTAACATCTAGAATTAGGACTCAATTTCATGACTCTAAAAAAATACAAAATATAGTAACTAACCTTTTAACAAAAGTTAACTTATATTAATATTACGAAAAAAATTATACTATCAGTTACTCTTGTATTTTCTTACTCTTAGGTTTCTATTACTGCATGTTATTTTATTTGTTTCGGTTTTATTTATTATCTTTTTGTTACTGCTTATTGCTATTACTGATTCTTTTCATCTTTATTTGAGCCGAGAGTCTACCGGAAACATCTCTACCTTCTCAAGGTATGGATAAGCTTAAGGCTGTGTTCTACCCTCCCCAGACTCCCACTTATAGGATTATTCTGGATTTTTTGTTGTTGTTATTGTGCACTATCAATATATATAATTTAAATCCTTATATATTTAGTGATCTGCTAGTGTAAAAATTATTTACACTTAAAGTCAAACATATATAAGCTAAACTAGAAAAAGTAGATGGAAAACTCACCGGTACTCCTTGCTATGGGGCAACTTTTGTTTGCTTTTTTTATTTCCTTCACCAAAAATATCATCAATTTCAAAGAGAAGTGAAGAATCTGAGGGTAATTCCAAATGCCTTTTCTTCCAAGCAGCCACAATAACTGAAGCAATTTGTGTCAATGGACTCCCCCCAAGTTTCTTGAACCTATATTTCCTTGTCCCAAATAAGAACACAACAAGTGCAATAACAATAGCACATGCACATATTCCATAACCCCACTCTCTTCCCAAATTATCTTGAATATAAACCAATACCGTAACTGCACCGAGCGAGCCAACATTAATAAAGAAAAAGAACCAATCGAAGAATTTTATCATTTGACCCTTTTCTTTCTTGTCAGAATCGTCGAATTGGTCGGTGCCAAAGCCGGAGACGCTCGATTTTAGGCCGCCGGTGCCGAGGGCCGTCATGTATAGGGCAATATATAGGACCATGAGTTGTTTGCTATTTGCGGGGATGCATGATGAGCTACCAACTTGTTCACATTTTGGTGGTCGTAGGCTTGGGATTATAGTTGAGATGGTCAAGATTGTAACACCCTATTCATCATAACAAATGACAATTTTGGTTAGAGTTGCAAAAAAACAAAACAAAAAAATTCTATACTATCTCGCGATAATTATTAATAACTGTTCATAATACGTGAAATCAGTAACTTAGGTTATAAGATAGGTAACCTACGAGCAGAAGCGGAGCACTGAACCTCCTTCGTCCGAAAATTATGATGTATATATATATAAGGTTAATTTTTTTATGTACATATATTAGATATTGAATCCCCTTAGCTTCTTCACGTATATACTTTTTATTTTATTTTTTGAATGCCTTAGTGAAATCCTGCTTCAACACTTCCTATGACAAGATGTTAGAATCAATTTTTCTTGATATTAAAGTTAAATCTTTTTAATTAATATTATTATTTCTTGAAACTGAATTATATATGTTGACAATGTAAAGTTTAATTTTTTTTTTATGTGTGAGAACTGCAACTAGTGTAATGAATAAATGTTTCTTCCTCCTCTTTCCTGTTTGTAGAATCATCATTAGTCTTCTTCTTCCTTGTTCGATTTTCCTCTTCGCAACAAATTAATTAGACCAAGTGTCATTAGTTTTAATTTTTTCTCATTTTCCCTTTCTCGAATTTCCTCTTCACAACAATTATAATATGACTGATTTTTGAATGTGATTAGATCAACTTCATCTCCCTCTTGACTCTTACATTTAATTTATGCCAGTCTTTCTTGAATATTTCGAGTCTCCTCATCACAGATTCTTTAAAAAAGTGCATGCATCAATTTCAATCTCACATATATAAGGAAAAAAATTAACAAAAATTGACACTTACCATTGCTTGAACAGTGGCAAAGATACCAATTGTAAGATACCTGCAAAAATTAAGATAAATAGAAAAGATGTTAACAAAAAAAAACTTTCCAAATGAAGTTCCAACATTTAAAGTATGCATGTACGAACTGTCAGTTAAAATTAACAAGTTTGACTCTCGAAATCTGAACTGTATCATATAAATGGAGACGAAGAGAGTATAATACACGAACCTTCCGAGGAAAGTGTCGGCGACAAAACCACCAAGTAAAGTGAGCATGAAAGAAGTTCCAAGAAAATTGGTAACATTGTTGGCTGAAGAAGCATTCCCTAAATGCATAGTTCCAGTCAAATATGTCACTAAGTTTACAGCAATCCCTAGTGTTGTTAGCCTCTCCACAGCTTCAACACCTATAATAAAAAACCAAGAACATTATTGGAAAAACAAGGAAAAAAAGATCAAAGAATAGAAAGTTTAAAAAAGAAGAGAAGGCAAAGTTTTGTGAACAAATAAAAACCCTATACACACTTAGAGCATTTCTTTCAATATATCCATACTAAGACTCGAGTAGGCGGGTCGAGGTCTAACAAAGGTACACATTTAACCGTAAGGTAAAGATGCAAATCAACTCCTTATATAGAATGCGCATCATCACATTCAACGAAGCATCCAGTATGGCAGACAAACTACTTTCTTATTTTCAGGACATGAAAATCCTCGATCTATTAGCATATCCACATACGGGCAGTTAGACTAGCACTCCCTCCTCAATCAATATAGCAATATTGGGTTGTTCTGATTCGACCATAAACGATATACTTACTCACAACATTATTTCTTCCGGTCTAATCTCACCATTTTTTCTTATTAAAGCCACTTTGAGATGGCGGGGTTTGACATGGACCCCTACCTTGTCTTATGCCATTTAATTTGACCGGAAAAAAAGAGAGAAGAGAAGGAAAATTAAAGACGCACCTAAAATCATTGCACCACTAGCCCAACCACCAGAGGAGGATCTAAGGGCTGGTCTGCCTTTGTAATCCCAAGCGTCTGGTAAAGCTTTTGAATCTTGTTGTGTCTCAGGAAGTGCCATTTTAGCAACTTTTCTTGCACTTTTGCCCACAAAATTAGACCCAATGAGCAATGAGAAAAAAAAAAGGTTAATATGGAAAAACTAGAAGAAGATTGCAGATTCAATTGATTCCATTACCCTTTTATAGCCATGGCCTAGAGGCAACTCAATTGCATTTTTAGCCATTTTTTAATACACCAAAATATTTTATTCCACATGGTCCACTATCAATGGCAGTAGCAACTCCCCAGGACTGTCTTTCCTTTTTTTCTTTTTTTTGTTGGATGAGAAGTTGTCCACAGCATCAAATGCTACAGAAAATGATTGATTGTAATTTGACTAACTTCTATCCTTATATATGCACATGAACTCTTACTCTATTTACCTTGTAAAAGTGAATTTGGCATACCCTAAGTATAGTTTTACCATTTTAATCACTTTTAATAATCGTTGGAAAGTACCCTCTCTCTTTTTGTATAATATTGGTCCATGAGAGAGACATGATGGGTGTGAATTCATATAGTCCATTAATCAAATTTACTTGGATTGAGGTGCTGATTGTTATTATTGATGCGATATTCTGGCTGATGATAAAAGTTATACCTAAATAAAAATTAATCGTAAACAAAATTCACAAGGGTATCTACTAGGGGTGTCAATGGATATTTAAAAATCGACTAAATCGGCCGAACCGTACCGTACCGAACCGAACCGATTTTTAGGTTTCTTTTAATAAAACCGTAGGTTTTTATATAAATCTATAACCGTACCGATAATTAGGATAGGTTTTTTATTCTACGAAAATAAACCTAAAAAATACTGAACCGTATCAAATAAATTTACATGGAATAAATATATTTATATATTAAGTTTTAAAATAATAAAGTATTAAATTTTTTCTTGGGTTTGGAATTATGAAAACGGTTGCAAGCCAATAGGTAATTGAACTCAAAAGCCTAATTCCCAAACCTATTATACTACTTCTATTGAAACTAAATTATTTTCAGCATATTCTCTAGTAAGACACAAGGTATTCTAGCGATTATGAGTAGCAAACCACAATATATGGAATATGTTCCTTTCGTATGATTTAAATTTATATTTTCAAATATTTAATCTTCTATAGACTTTATTCTTATCTTTCCACTCATGTGATTTATATTTACTTTTTCTTTGCTTAGTTTCTTTTGCACTGCTATAGAATAGTTGATGGGTATATACTCTGGCCATCTTTTATATTTTCTTAATTCATCACCCTTTAAATAAAAAAAATATTTAGAGAGTTTTGCTAAGTCCTATAAAAGTACGTATGTTATTGCATTATGCTTCTACTAGTGACTTTTAAATGACACTTAAAAAAATACCGAAAATTAACCGAACCGATACCGAAGAGAAACCGACATGATTGGTACGGTTTTTAAAAGTCTAATTTTGGTTATACATAATAGAATAGCCGAAAAATTGGTACGATATAAATTTTATAAAATAACCGGCCGAACCGAACCATTGACACCCCTAGTATCTAATACATCAACCGAGCTAGTGGAAAAAATATTTATTTTTTTTTCACTTCAGCACCGATCACATGTTCGTAATCGGTGTCAACTATTTGTTGGCTCATATCTTACTTGCATGTACTTTCACGCATCAACTCGTCGAACATCCACCTGTCGTTTATCAATTTTATCCCATACAGACAGTTCCCCTACTTTCCGGTCACAAAACTTTGGGTTATATACCAGGAAATAGATAAGACCTCCTCTCTTGGCGGGAAAGTTCATGAACGGTTTCCGACGATATTTGTTTTGGAGCATCGACTAATCTGGATTCACGCCAATAAGACGCATTTCATATCAGGAATTTTCTATTCCCGAGCTCGAGCCTAAGGCCTCTAATTAAGATGACTCATTGTTGCATCCATGCATATCACAAGATTTTGTAGACTTATCGGAATCTTGAGAGTAAATGTAGCCATCAAGAATGGGTGATGGGTATCAACATCAGAACATGCAATATAATTTCCATTACATTTGTATACAGAATAGTAACTTTTCTGACCCCAGGAAATTTGCAACTATTTGATCATTTGTTGCTTAGCCATTAAATGGCCTAAAGGCTAAAGTTGTTGCGTAGAATTAATTGCATAGCCAAAAAAATTAAAAAATAAACGTTCTAAGCATGATCTGTGGTGAGATTCAACACAAGTGAAACGGAGATAGAATGAAATCCTCTCTCTAGCTCTCAAATATTAGTTCGTTGTTTCTTATTGGTTTATTTAATGAAATATTAATTAAGTGAGCCATTTAAAAAGAAATAACTAATAGTTTAGATAACTCTTATGATCAAGACTATTAAATAATGTCTTTCCTATAATTTTTCATTCGTCAGAAATGACAATAGTTTGTCATTTTTAAATATTAATTTTTCGACCAAATTTATCGGACATTTTTTCTGATTAGCTGTTTTCCGATGGACAGAAATCCTTCTGGACGGCGTCGAGGATTAGTAAATCGCACTAACAAGAATTATGGTGAAGTGACAAGTACTCATTTATCCTTAACTAGAGGTCTCGGGTTTGAGTCTTGAGTATAGTCGCCTTTATTAGGGAACGCTTTATCCCCTGTATAAGACTTTGCCGCATGATTTCAAATTTAATCGGGTCCTAATGCGAGTATCAGACACCGAATAGAAAACAAAAAAGAGAATCAATAAATGGCGATTTTCTGATAGTGCTAAGGGGTGTGCAAAAATCTTACAACACAGTTAAGAGTAGTACTCTACTTTTTCGTGGAAAGTTCCATTGGTGATTAATCATTCATACTATGTAATACAGCCATGTATAGAGAATGAGAGTAGCTTCAGAGTAGCTTCAACTGGTGAAATTCATATCTCTAGCTACTTTTTCATAGAAAGTAATCATTTAAACTAAATTTAATCTAATACACTGAACCTTGTTTTTCTTAATTTCTGTAGAATTTTCAAACTCCCAACAAATCCAACTTTTCCTCTTTTTTCCCAACAAATGGCGCTTCGACATTTATAAAGGGCTAAATTAACCTACCACAGGAATAATTAGCACGTTATACATGCTGCATTCTTTTCGGTATTTACAAATTTCATGAATTTTTGAAGTATGTGATTATCTTATCAGAAATTTAAGTTGTTCGAGATAACTTATTTTTAATTACTTAATTAATTATGTCTTTAATATATGTGCGAGCATGATTTCGTTCTTGCATGAGCTAAGCAGTTGAAGTTTTTTTTAATAATGGATAATGGCAAGACTCGAATCTAAGACCTTTACCTGAATGCTCTAATACAGTGTTAAAATGTGTGTCTATCTAATCTGAAAGTTTAAGCGATTAAAAAAAACATATTTTTAATTACTTTATTATATTATTAAGCGTTTTTTACTAGAAATACTATCATTTTTAACCACTAATTATTTGCACTATGTGGAGGGGAATGAAAGAGTAATATACTTAATTGTCTTCTTTATCTCCTTTTCTTTCTTCATGTCTGCCTGCAGTTGACAGCAGAAAAAAAACCTGAGGTTACATTTCTTCTACGTATCATTATTGTTGCTTTAACTTATTCAAGGTTTTAACAATATTCTGCCAAAAAGCTTCTTAATTTGCATTTATTGTTATGTGAACAGACCTCAGATTCAAGAAGCAGCCAAGAATATTATTTTTATCTGGATTTGTCTTCTAATTTATTTGCTTGTTTTCGTTGGCTAAACCAGTCCAAAGATATCTTAATATACCGTGATATTATTTATTTTGGGCAAAGTCCGTATAGTTTTCTCCAAAAGGAATCATACCGTTAAGAGATCCATATACCTTACATGTATGCTACCACTCTTAATTTTCAACTACCAATGCAGGACTTTATTCGTATACCCAACAATCTAGCTCCCCCTTGAACTAAGTTACGTTTCATGTGGTCCATCACCACGATCCACGGATCTCCCCCTCGCACCAAATTCTATGTGGCTAATTATCACGATCCACGAGTTAATTTTCGAGACTCATCGTGTACCGCCCACATTATCAGAATATTTATGGTAACCGAAGCTCGTAGCTAGCTTCTTCCTGTGTGCATATATCCAAGCTTGTAAGGGTAAGCAAATCGAGCCATGCACCAACACTAAGCTATCAATATACTCGCCTCGTTGAACCTGGGCTCTAATACTAGTTGTTGGGCTCAACCAGCACAAAGATACCCTTAACATGATGTGATATTATTCGTTTTGGACCAAGTCCGCATGATCTTCCCTAAAAGACCTCTCAATCTGTTCAACTACCATTATAAGACTTTGTTCGCACTCCTAACAATTTATTTATTTTCTCCCTTCAATTTTATTCAATTGTAATTGCTGTTTTCTTAATGACTAAGGTTTGATCAAGAACATCACGGACCCTAGCTTGAAAAATAAGGGTACACTTTTATTTACTAAAATTATATCTTTTAACATATTTGATTTTTTTCAAGAGTCAAGCACGTAAAATTCTTTTTAAATAATGTGTATTTGAAAGTTGAAACCATTTTTTTTTCTTCGATAAAAGTTTTAGCTTTTCTATTCGTACAACCATTACTTCCCTTGATTATCTGTACTGCAGAAGAGCACATGTTGAAATAACTCGTATGTTCATTTTGAACTATATTTGCACTAAAGCATACATAAACAAAATGCAGGTAGTAAGTAAAAGCATCTTTCAATCCATCAATTCTTTTAATTAAAACAACCCCACAATTAACGGGGCGGAACTAGAGCTTCGGGCGCATGTTCGACCGACTCTATAACTTTGGTCCAATTTCTATATTTGTTTTTAAAAATTCATTGAATATATATAAATTATTCAACACTACGGGAAAAACAGACACTTCTATATTAAACCTATGGCGAAAACAACATTATAGACTCAAAATCAAAATATATAACATAACTAGAATTTGTCAAAATTATTGTTGGATTGGAGGTTTTTATTAAATTCTTTTTACCAAGGGGACAAGGGAAGAAGAACTGTTTGAAAAACAATTGCTGCATTATTGGAAATTGTTTTAATTATATTAAGGTGCAACAGTAAAATTGTCTCCGTGTGGCTTATAAGTTACGGGTTCGAGCCGTGGAATTAACTATTGATGCTTGCATTAGAATAGATTGCCTACATTGCACCCACTTGGGGTGCGGCCCTTCCCCGAATCCTGTGTAAACGCGAAATATTTTGTGCATTGACCAATTTTTTTTTATATTAAGGAAGATAACGAGAAAGGTCATTTAACCATGAATCTATTATAACCATATCTAATTTATTATAAAAATCTGGCAATAAGAGAACCAGAAATATAGTGTAAAGTACAAGGGGTCATGTTTTTTAATAATGGGTGGCGCTGATCTAAATAAGAAGGGAGAAAAATTGTCCAAAAAAGAAAGGAGAAAAACAAAGACAAAAATGCCAATGCAGCCAATGATGACAAAATTGTCAAAATTTGATTTTGGAACCAAAGAAAATATAAGTATTTTACACATTTGTTGTACGAATAAATTTTGGACCACATCATTTGTGGCTCTTAATGAATAAATTAATCTTAGGTTTTCACTTACCAACCTACGGAAAAAATTAAGAGGAAAATAATAATACAGACAAAAAAATTTAGGGATTTCGTGACAAATTTTCTTGCGATCTAATTTTAGTACATGATTATTCTACATTCTAGTCCCAAATATTAGTTGATTTGGCAACCTATATGTAATCAAAATATTTGAAAGTTTTTTTTTAAAAGCTGAAATTTATTTCACTTTTTTTTTTAATTTGGCAAGTGAAATGTTAATTAAGTAAGATGTGTAAGAAGAGATAAAATATAATTTAGACAAATATTTTAATAATTAATATTATTACAAGTAGCTTATTTAACGGCGTAGCGAAAAGCTTAAAAAGACGCTAAAAATCTTTCGTTCTTTTTCAATTAAATTCGAAAATACGGTATCACATCGAAATGTTGATTCGTTTTTCGCCCCAACGAGATAGGGAATTTTGTAACCCCTATTTAGATTTTCGGGCCCTTCGTCAAAATGCCCTTCACCTTTTCTTTTAAAAAATAAAAGTACCACCATTTGATAAAGATCGTAATGGTCGGTTCTAATAAAAGTCATAACTCTATAATTATAAATTTGTCTAATCATCACTCTATAATTATACACGTGTCATCACTGTTTGGTTTTGAGCTTTACACAAGTGGCACAGATTGAAGAGGAAGTGAGAACCTATGGTTTGAAATTTAGGGTTCTGCATTTATTATTAAATTCAGAGATTGTTTTAGTTATTGGATTCTTAATTATATATATTTGATAAACCTTTTTTAGCTGCGCACTCACGACAAATTTCTATTTTTATTTTTACAACACACATGTATAAACACATTAGGTATAAACACATTAGGAGATAGTACCATCAGAGGACTTGAGAAAAGAATTAGTAATTTTAATTTTCTTCGCATTCTTTCACAAGCTCCAAGAGCCAGTCACGAAGTAATTAAGAAATGAATTAAAATGATTATATAAGTTGAAAATTATTACTTGATTGAAGTCCACTCCAATAATGTTGGTTTCTTTGATTTTCTTACTAATAGAAAATGATTTATAATTGAAGAGAGAGACGAGAACTAGCCCATGTAGAACAAATTAATTAGCTAGCTGGATAAGGGTTAGCAAAATAACCCATTTTTTCCTTTATGTTTTATACTTTTATTCCATAACTAATACATACTTGGCTATAACTTGATAGCTTATAATTAATAATCCCAATTAGGATGGCGTAAGCTTCAGTTTCATTATCAATCAAGTAAACAGTGTGGAATCATAAATTAATACTTAATTATTTCGTAAAGGGTAGTTATTATTTATATTTTTACTTTTTCGACTTTTAAGGATCTCAATGGACATGTTTGGCCACTTGTCATAAATTGGACCAAGAAAATGTCACCGATATTTAACTTTTAAAATGGCTTATGGCTTAATGGTCAAATTTTATTATATAGATATTAGAATAAACAAGGGTGAGTAAGTTTATATACCTAACATCACAAAGCATAATGCATAGGAAGAGACAAGAATCCTCTTTACATAAATGTATGATATAAGCACAAAGGGATAGTGTCGTTCACCCTTAACTATATGTCTCGAGTGGATTGAGCTCGGGGAATAAAAAAAAATCCTAATAGGAAGCACATTTTTCTTTAGTGAGTCACCCGCGATACAAATTCGGAGTAGTCAGAGGCTCCAATACAGGTTTCCGACACCAGATGAAAAATCACAATATATATATATATGAAATAAGAAATTAAATTAATCTACTAGAAAATGTCATATTTTCTTGATATTCTCTATCTTTTGTTCTTTCTTTCTAAGTTAGGTCATTAACGATATTAGAGCATTCACTATCTAAATTAAGTTGGTTACTCGTTTATCATGTTTAATTTAATGCTGCTACATATGATACTGTAAAAAATACATACACATTTCTTTTCATCTCGTTAATATGTCATCAAAAAAGGGGTATATCAATTTACAAAACCAAAACGCATGAATATTTTCTAGAGAAAAATGAGTTAATCAAAGGTAAAAATGAATGTGTACCAAAACGGAAAGGTAAAATGAATAAAAACCAATACGGGTTGCGATAGAGTGGTGGGTATTGATTATTTTAACCAGAGATTTCAGGTTCGAGCTCAGAGTATAAAATTATTTTTGTTAGAGAGCGTCTTACCCCTCAATATAAGATCGCAAATTCAGAACTAAAAATATTAAATATCGAATAATTTGTTGCCTTACGTAGCAAGAACTTGAGACTCGGAAAATTGTTTATGACCTTTATCCATTTGATAAGCTGAAGAGGCACCAACAATATTATTCTATAATGTTTATATATTTTAAGACATTAATGTTTGCAGTTCTTTTGACATAGTACTCTATATTATGGGAAGCTTTCTCTTAGGGGTACGTTTCTTTTAATAATAACCCCTTGATTCTTGTCTGTCACCACGTCATACAAATTGCAACCCCTTTGAGGTTTTAGAATTAATGTCTGTTGCTATTTAATTTGGGACTTGATGTTGATTTAATATTTTAATTCGGTAAGGAGCACAGTTGAACTTACTATTCTCAAAGTTCATTTATTTTATTTTTATAGATTATATATACACCTATTGTAAAAAAAGATTGTATAGTTAGACTTTATTTGATTTAGATCCATTAAGAGAGGATTATATCTTAAATTGTAAGATATATTAGTCCAAATAAATATTATAACCTATATAATTTAATTAATAAATTAAGTTCAATATAAATAAATTTAACTAAATAAAAGAGTAATTTCATTAGGCTGGTTCGTCTAGTTGGGCTGCAAATGACGAGCCAACTTTATTAGCTCAAGGTTCTTTAAAAGTCGTCTTATCTTAAAGACTTAATTTGTGCCAGGCCTTAACTGACGCTCAAGGCTTTTGAATTCGGATTATTCTTATCAAGAGATCGTAGTAGTTAGAGCTTGTTAAATATTTAACGAAGATTAAAAGTGCTCACTTTCAACAAATATAGAGGATCAAAACTGCTAAGAAATATATTTAAGAGACCACCTTAAACCTATGTCAAAATATAAGGGACCATTTTTGTTATTTTCTCTTTCTTTTTGAAATAACGGAAAAGTTATCTCCGTGTGACCTATATATCACGAGTTCGAGCTGTGAAAATAGTTATCTCGGAAAAGTCATTAATGCTTGCATTAGGGTAAGCTTTCTACGTCAAACCCTTTTGAGTGCGACTCTTCTTGAACGCGAGATGCCTTGTGCACCAACTATTTCTTTTCTTTTCTTTCTTTTTCACAATCATAGGGAAAGCAAATCTTTTCCATCATCTAGAATGAAAATATGTTAATCTAATTGAACCATGTTCGTGTCTCCTCTTCTCATTTTCAATTTCTTCAACAATTTAATGCATTGTCTCATTCAAATATTAATTAGTTTTCCTTTTCTAGTCATTCATATTCGAATTTCCTCTTCGCAAATCGTATTTTTAATTTTCCCTATAACCATATTCGAGTTTCCTCTTCTCAATTTCAATTTCATCAACAAGTTAACTTATTGTCTCATTCAAATGTTAATTAGTTTCCTTTTCTAGTCATTCATATTCGAATTTCCTCTTCGCAAATCGTAGTTTAATTTCTTTGTCTATAACCATGTTCGAGTTTTCTCTTCTCAATTTCATTTTCTTCAACAATTTAATGCATTGTCTTATTCAAATATTAGTTTCCTTTTCTACAGTCATTCATGTTCGAATTTCCTCTTCACAAATGACAGTTTCTTTATATACATACGAACGCCAAAGTCCATTTTCCACTTCTCAAATGTCAAAATTTCCTTTTTCTTTGTGATTTGTGATCCATTTTCCCCTTCTCAAAAGGCAATTCTCCTTTATAGCGACAACAAACGATAATTTAAATGAAGGTAAAGTGCATGTTTTAAATACACAACTTATAAGTTACAACTTTTATGTGCATTATATATTGGCATGCAATTCCTAGCTCCTACGATATGCACAATATTCTTGAAATGTTAAATTTTTTTCTTTTTAGGTTAATCAAATATTTTTATGGTTAACTAGATACTTAACATGAACAAAAATATTTACAAGCTAATGGGAGCATTCGAGCTTGTTAGGATCGGGAACCCGGGTAGTACGGAATATAGCCAAACAACGGTATAATGACAATAACAAAGACAATTGAAATTGATAACAACGACAATTAAAGTAGATAAAGAAGACACAAATTTAACGTGGTTCGGTCAAAGTGACCTACGTCCACAAGCGGAGAGCAGCAATTTACTATAAGAATAAGAGTACAAAAGAGAGTACAAAATTAGAGTAAACACTCTAATTAATCCCAAATACCCTAAGAGAATAACCTCACAAGATCACTCCAAAGAAAGGGTTCACACAAGTGCTTCCCAATACTTAACTCTCATACAAAATACTCTTAATAAAGGAAGAAAGGAAGAAACAAGAATTGAAGACAAGTCTTGTTGGTGTGTCTAAAATGAACTAATGGCCTTCCCTTTTATAGGCAAAAAAGTCTTGACCTCTTAGGTGTAAAAGAAGAGATACAACTTGTGCAAATGATGTCCAACACACAATGCAATATTTTTGGGTCCCAAAGAATATTGCCAACAAAGTCTACACTTTGCAAAGATGCTTATGCTTATGTGAGATGGACTCCATTTGACAAAATAATTGCCATATTACAAATCTCCATCTTGGCCTAATTTTGGATGATATAGTAAATTTGCTCCACCTTCTCCGCAAAAGCCCCAATGGGCATATGTCAAAATTTAATGCCATCAAAATCAGACAAGTTGTCTGATACCGAAACTGTAGTAGGGCCTATAACAGTGGAGCCTAATAAAGTATACAATGAACCAGATCTGTGTGCTTTCATGATCACACGAGCACTTTGAAAAATTTTCAGAACTCCACCTTCACCAGTGAATTTGCACCCAAGGGATTCTAAAGTGCCCAAAGATATGAGATTTTTCTTCAACTCATGAATATATCTAACATCGGTGAGAGTTCTCACCACATCATCATGCATTCTGACCCGAATTGTACCTTTGCCAATAACGTTACAAGTAACATTGTTACCCAATTGGACAACTCCACCTGCAACTGAATCATATGTAGAAAACAAGTCCCTTCTAGGACACATATGATATGAACAACCGGAATCTAAAATCCACTCATTGTCTAATCTGAAACTAGTTTCAGTTGCTAAAAATATAGTTCCCTCAATCTCATCAGTTGCTACTCTAGCTTCGACGGTGTCAGTATTTTTGTGCTCATTTTTTCTTTCCTTATGCTTTTCTTTATTTTCAGTTTATAGCATTCGGAGATAATGTGACATTTCTTATGACAATAGCGATACTGTAAATTATTGTATCTGGATATGGAGTCGGAGTTGCCCCTATCAAACAAGCCAACTTCCGCTTGAGTTCCACTAGCTTCCCCAGTAATATCACTATCTATCTGTTCCTTTGATTTTAAGATAGATTTAATATCCTTATAAGAGATATTATCCTTTGCATAAAGCATAGTATCTCTTATATGCTTAAAAGATGGGGGTAGAGAACAAAGCAGTAACACGGCTTGATCCTCATCTTTAATTTCAGCATCTATATTACTCAAATCCATAAGAATGGAATCAAAGGTGTCAAGATGAGAGAGAATAGAGGTACCTTCACCCATACGAATTGTATAAAGCTTCTGCTTCAGGTAAAGTCTATTTTCCACCGTCCTCTTCATATATAAGGTTTTCAATTTTTCCCACATGCCTTTAGCTGTGGTTTCTACAGAAACTTCACGTAAAACCTCATTTGAGAGATTTAAAATAATACCTGCTTTTGCCTTTTTGTCTATAATGGCAAACTCCTCGCCCGTCATTTTATCCGGCTTCTTCTCCTTTCCTTGCAACGCCAAATCTAAGCCATCCTGAATTAGGATAGCTTCCATCTTTAATTGCCACATTCCGAAGTTTGTACTTCGGTCAAATTTCTCAACATAGGTCTTTGTTAGAGTCATTTTGGCTATTGAAACTAACCCGGTTAGATCCGGCTCTGATACTAATTTGTTAGGATCGGGAACCCGGGTAGTGCGGAATATAGCCAAATAACGGTATAATGACAATAACAAAGACAATTGAAGTTGATAACAACGATAATTAAAGTAGATAAAGAAGACACAAATTTAATGTGGTTCGGTCAAAGTGACCTACGTCCACAAGCGGAGAGCAGCAATTTACTATAAGAATAAGAGTACAAAAGAGAGTACAAAATTAGAGTAAACACTCTAACTAATCCCAAATACCCTAAGAGAATAACCTCACAAGATCACTCCAAAGAAAGGGTTCACACAAGTACTTTCCAACACTTAACTCTCATACAAAACACTCTTAATAAAGGAAGAAAGGAAGAAACAAGAATTGAAGACAAGTCTTGTTGGTGTGTCTAAAATGAACTAATGGCCTTCCCTTTTATAGGCAAAAAAGTCTTGACCTCTTAGGTGTAAAAGAAGAGATACAACTTGTGCAAATGATGTCCAACACACAATGCAATATTTTTGGGTTCCAAAGAATATTGCCAACAAAGTCTGCATTTTGCAAAGATGCTTATGCTTATGTGAAATGGACTCCATTTGATAAAATAATAGCCATATTACAGAGCTTCGTGCTATTTCAGAAGTTTCCTCTACTAAATTACTATCACATCTTATGCAATATTTGCGTTCAAACGAAGTTCCTAAAATGTCTGTCTATACTGCTTCATTGGCAAATACACGAAGTACTTCCAAAATCCTAACGAAATGTTTGTTAGTTCAAAGAACTCTTTTAATTGAAACAGAGTTACAACATGGAAACATCCATGTTCTCTAAATCTAGTTTCATAATTATATACAAGTATGCATGAAGATATTTTAATAACAATAAAATAGGAGTGAACAATATGCCCTTATTAAACAACAACAACAACAACAAACTCTATATAATCACATAAGTAGATTTTGAGGTCGGGGTAGATAGTACACAGACCTAATTACCCTTGCAATGAAGGTAGAGAAATTGTTATTGCGGTTCATGAAAAGAATTACTGCGGTTCATGACTTCCTTTTGTAAACCTCAATAATATTGAAAGCTAATATGCCCAGCTGCCCAGAATAGGGCAAGAGAAATGGGGAATTCATGCTTAAACTCTTTTTCTTCTCTTTATTTGAGTGCACGGTGTGACATGGACGGGTTGTGCTCGATTTTAGCAGTTTAAAGTTGGGCTGAATTTATATATGCACGTTTTATTAACGTACCCAAAAGTTACATCAATTGAAATGAATTGAGTCAAGATAAGCTAATTAATGGGTCATAACCCCAGTACGTTCAACTCTAATGAAGTTTTTTTTTTTTTAACAATTTATTTAATTACTAAATAAACCAATTAAACTTTCTTTATTATGGCAATATCTAACAAATCAAATATAAAAATATTTTTTAAAATATTTTAAGAAGTGTTCTTATACGTCAATTTGGGCGACATATTTAGCCCTAATCAATATAACTGTTAGACATATTTAGCTCTGATTAAATATATGAGTCTTTTTCCAATGTTTTTTCTTTTCTCGTCACATGCATGTATGCATTTAACTCACTGTGGGTCACTATTTCTGCGTCATTTCATTTTCCTCAATTACTACCCATATGTATAAAAGCGTATAGAATTAATAAAGAAAATCTATCAACTTCAAACTGGCCCTCTTACCCTTTGCTTGAATTAATGAGAGTAACATAATTGGATTCAAATATATATAATGTCATCATCAGTGCATTAAAGTTGTAATTAAAATTTCATGATAATCTTTTATATGCCAATTTGCAGCTAAACAATTAGTGGGTATATGTTAATTTCACCCATTACTCTTTTATGACAAAGCAGGAGTAAGCGAGGGACATAGTGATACAGTGTTCATATACTCGTGTCCAGATCTCCTCCTTGCACGAGTTGATATCAACTAGTGCTTCACAAATAATTTAACTTCTATATCAGAAAAAATAGATTGTGTGTAAGGATCTTTTATATTTTATAAGCGCAATTTAACTAGTTTTAGCTTTCGTTTTTGGCCGAGGGTCTACAGAAACAACTTCTCTACCTTACACAAGGTATGAGTACGGTTTGCGTACACCCCATGTTCCCCAGACCCCACTTGTAAGAACACGTTAAGTATGTTGTTGTAGTAGTAGTCGACCAATCAAAGCTTATAAAGAGTTACCTATAATTGATTTTTAAGTTTCTGAGTGTGTAAATTGTTTTAGAACTATCTGGGAGTGGAACTTAATTTAACTCATAGACAATAGGAGGCATGTGGAATTTGAATTTGGAAATAGAGGCAGAGATTTAATTGCTTTCCTTTCTTATTTAGTCATGGGCCTAGTATTTTCACGTAAGCTGGATTCACAAGGGGAAGTGCACAGTAATAAGACATATATTTATTTTTAAACCACTGTTTAAAATATTTTTAGTCTTTAGCCACTGCTTTAATAAACTTTTACCTGGCCGGACAAAAATACCCTTCTGCTCATAAAGTTCAGGACCAAGTATCCTTAACTTATGAGCTTGTTACTGTAAGCAGGACTAGCTGTCCTTAATTTATGAGCTTGTAAATCTAAGTTTAGTACTACTTGTTCTTAACTTTTGAACTTGTAACTCTATGTTCAGGACTACATGTCCTTAACTTTTGAACTTGGAACTCGAAATTCAGGACTATCTGTCCTTAATTTCTGTGCTTGTAACTCTAAGTTAAGGACTACCTGTCCTTAATTTCTGTGCTTGTAACTTTAAGTTAAGGACCAAGTGTCCTTAATTTTTGAACTTCCAACTCTAAGTTCAGGACCAAGTGTCCTTAACTTATGAGCTTGTTACTGTAAGTTCAGGACTAGCTGTCCTTAATTTATAAGTCTAAGTTTAGGACTACATGTCCTTAACTTTTGAACTTGTAACTCTAAGTTCAGGACTACATGTCCTTAAGTTTACTTGGAACTCGAAGTTCAGGACTACCTGTCCTTAATTTTTGTGCTTGTAACTCTAAGTTAAGGACTACATGTCCTTAATTTCTGTACTTGTAACTCTAAGTTAAGGACCAAGTGTCCTTAATTTTTGAACTTCCAACTCTAAGTTCAGGACCAAGTGTCCTTAACTTATGAGCTTGTTACTGTAAGTTCAGGACTAGTTGTCCTTAATTTATGAGCTTGTAAGTCTAAGTTAAAGACTACCTATCCGTAACTATTCCGATAACCAAGGACACAATTTCTTTCATTTATTTATTTTCTCATCGTGAAAAATGAATCTTATAGAAGTACTTACCCCAAATGAAAGCGAATGTTAATAAACATTTATGCCAAGCTCAAGAAAAAGATAAAAGAATCATATTGAGTATAGACTAGTCTGGAACATGAATCATTTTAACATTAGAACTTCCAACTGAATCCACTTGAGAATGAGAAGAAACGCAGTCGCCGGTATAAACACTGCATTTCCGTTTGGGAAGGAAAAGAGATAGAAGAAAGGGTAACACCGTCTTTTCATATTAATTTTGATAGACTAGTGGCTACTTTTGCTCAGCATTAAAAATGCTGGATAAAAAGTAAATACCACTTTAAAAAGTGGCTACCCCACGCAATTTTTACGATTCATAATAACCCTCTGGTTCTAAGCCCAAGATTTTGAAAGGGATCTTTACACAAATAGCCCGTAAAATTTATTATTTACTTTTTCTAGCCGGTATATATAGATTGTACATTAATTATACACGATTATACATACATATATATCCGCTTGTTATTTTAAGTTTAAGCACTTGAGTAGAAATGAAAGCACAAGTACTAATGAACGGTTTAGTTACCACTATAAATAGAATTAAAGAAAAGAAAATATCTTAGCTAATACTCCACCTTTTATCTTTTATATGACATTATTAATTATTAATATCTGAAGAATCAGATATCTTTCTTTCACTAGAGTATCTTACAAACACATATCCTATATATTTCGACTATAAGGAATTATGATTAACATTGTTTTAACTAAAAAGAATTAATGGTCTATTTTAAAGTTTAAACAAATATTAGTTGTTTTGACTTTCGTATTTCGAGTCTTTTCATTCCAAAATTTGATAGTATAAATAAGTTAAAAGCAATATTTCATAGGCTTAAATTTTTTGTCGGGTAACTACCAAGAATTGTAGCGAGATGGATAGGATTCCTCTGCCCTTAACATTTTCCCCAACTTTCTTAGCGCAAATCAGAATTAATTAGGGTTCCAATACAGGTTCCGAAGACAGCGTAGGAAATCCAAAAAAAATTATTTTAACGAATAATAATTAAATACAAACGACGCAGTGCAGTACTGTATAATTCAGCTGAAACGATTCAATTCACATGTGATATTAGACAAAGGGAGAAAAAATGGATTATGTAAAGTGTAAAGTGTAAATTGCATTTGAGGAGATGTGCACCTCGTATTTTTTGTAATGCGAGGTATAAATTCGGCTATATTTTAAATAGGGCTGTCCTCAAAGTGGCCATCTGCACACATAAGAGTAATAAAACTGGACGTAAAACCCAAAAGGAAATGGGCTCATTCAGCAAGTGAAGGGATTTTTACCTAGATATACTATAATAGAAACCTATTTACCACCTTTATTTAGGTTTCTTATTAATTACTTTATATATATTGTCACGACCTAAAATCTCAATCTGTTGTGATGGCGCCTATCTCGATACTAGGCAAGCCGATAATCTCGATAAACCACAATTTCTCTTAAGTTTGAAAATACAATAATTTAATACAATACAAAATCCCATAAATACTTACACGAACACTCCCCAAAACCTGGTGTCGCTGAGTACATGAGCATCTAATATGAATATAAGTCTGGAAAATACGGTCTATAATAGTCTGAGACCAAATACAGTAAACAAGGAGAAGGAAAGACAAGGTCTGCGAAACTCGACAACTACCTCAAAATCTCTTGAAAAGCAACCGCTCGAAATGATCAACACCCGCTATATCCGGAAATACCTGGATCTGCACACGAAGTGCAGGGTGTAGTATGAGTACAACCAACTCAGCAAGTAACAATAATAACTAAGGAACTTAAGATAATGACAAACTACACAGTTATAATCCACTTTCAGTAATTCCAGCAAAGAATAGACATGCTTTCGAATCCGACAGTTTAAGTCAAATCAATTTTTTACAGTTCAAGTTCATGTAATGCGGATATAAAATCTTTCAGAGATTTCACAATAATGACATATAGCAACCAAGTGCAACAACAAATGCAAAGCAAGTACAGCCTCTCAGGCAACAATCACTCAACTTATCACTCGGCTCTCATCCCTCAGCACTCACACTCAATGGGTACTCGCGCTTACTGAGGGTGTACAGACTCTGGAGGGGCTCCTACAGCCCAAGCGCCATAATCTGCACGGACGACTTACGTGCTACACGGACAACTCACGCGCTATAATATCCTGCACGGACAACTCACATACCATAATATCCTTACCTCACCGACAGGCCCTCGGCCTTACTCAGTCCTCAACCTCTCTAGTCTCTCGGGCTCTCAGAAATCTCAAAGATCAGCCCAAACAAAGATAACATAGTGTATCAACAAATATCCAGAAAAAGACTGAAATATAATACGCAAGAAAAATCATGACTGAGTACAAGACAACAATTAGCAAATAATTTAATAAGTACGCGACCTCGGTGGGTCCCAACAGTACTATCACATAGCCTAAGCATGATTTCTAACATGATTTATAGTCAAATTGTTTCAACACATAGAGAGCACATAGCTAACAATAAATTATTCAACTTTATAATTTCACGGGACGGACCAAGTCACAATCCCCTCGGTGCACGCTCACACGTCCGTCACCTAACATGTGCGTCACCTCTAAAATAATCACATGACACAAAATTCTGGGGTTTCATACCCTCAGGACCAGATTTAAAACTGTTACTTACCTCAAGCCGTAAAATTCTTATTGTGCAATATCCTTTCCTCGTGAATTGGTCTCCAAACGCCTCGAATCTAGCCATAAATAATTCGTTTCAGTCAATAAAATTTATTGGAATTAATTCCATAAGAAAATAATAATTTTCCATAAAAATTCAAAAATTAGCTCAAAAATCGCCTGTGGGGCTCACGTCTCGGAACTCGACAAAAGTTATAAAATCCGAAGGCCCATTCAACCACGAGTCTAACCATACCAATTTTACCAAAATCCGACCCCAACTCAACCCTCAAATCTTCAATTTAAACCAAGCGGGTTTTCAAACTTTTCCAACTTAATTCACCAATTATATGATAAAAATAACCATGGATTCAGGTAATTTAACCAATATTGAGTTAAGAACACTTACCCCATTATTTTTATTGAAAAACTCCCGAAAATTGCCTCTTCCCGAGCTCCAATCCGTCAAAAATTCAGAACTTAAACTCTCTGTCCAGACCTCTCTTCTTCGCGAACGCGACAGGTCCCTCGAGTTCGCGAAGCACAAAATGTGCTGCCCAATATTTGCTCTTTGCGAACGCGAGACACTGCTTGTGAACGCGATGCTTTACAGAGCCCTTCTTCGCGAACACGAAGGCAAAAACCCATGCCCACTATTTTTTCCCTTCGCGAACGCGATAACCCAAACGAGAACGCGATGCACATCCCAGCTCCTCTTCGCGAACGCGAGACCCCCTCGTGAACGCGAAGAGTAAATCCTGCCGGCCTGAAATTCCACTTCGCGAACACGAGGGCTCACTCACGAATGCAAAAGAGAAAATCCGAAAAATGCAGCAGCAGATATCAGAAATTTCACCAAGACCACAAATGATCCGTTAACCATCCATAATTCACCCGAGCCCCTCGGGACCTCAACCAAATATACCAACAAGTCCTAAAACATCATACGGACTTAGTCGAACCCTCAAATCATCTTAAACAATGCTAAAACCATGAATTACACCCCAATTCAAGGCTAATGAACTTTGAAATTTCTAATTTCTACAAACGACTCCGGAACCTATCAAATCACATCCGATTTACCTCAAATTTTGCGCACAAGTCATAAATGACACAACGGAGGTACTCAAATTTTCAGAATCGGATTTCGACCTCGGTATCAAAAAGTCAACTCCGGATCAAACTTTCCAAAAATTCAACTTTTGGCATTTCAAGCCTAATTCCACTACGAACCTCCAAATAATATTGCGGATACGCTCCTAAGCCCAAAATCACCATACGGAACTATTGAAATCATCAAAATTCAAATCCGAGGTCGTTTACACATAGGTCCATATCCGATTCACTTTTCTAAAATTTTCAGTTATAAGACTAAGTGTGTCATTTCACTCCGAATTCCTTTCGGACCCGAACTCACTAAGGGTGGTAAGTGGGTCGTTCCAAGCCCGGGACCGCGGGCCAAACGGGTTTTAGTGGGCCTGGGCCGGTCTCGTGGGCCGGTCCTATGATTTGGGCTGCCAGACCTGGGACCATTTAGCCCGCCAGGGACCGGGACCGACCTGTCCCTTAGCGGGCCAAACGGTCCCAACGACTATTTTTTTTTAAAAAAAAATCTTTTTTTTAAAAAATATAGCCGTTGGACTGTCAAAAATAGCCGTTGGCTATTTAAAAAATAGGCATTTAACCCTTCCCCCCCCCCCCCTCCCAACTTTGTTTTAATCCCAAACTTTTTATAATTACACTTTTTTTCTATTTTCAACTATAAATACCCCATCATTCTTTCAAATCATCAATCTATCACAATCTCTCTCTAATTTTCTTCTATAATTGCTACTATTGCTTACTTTATTGTTACAATTTGTGAAACAATTGTGAAGTTGGTGAATTGAAGTCTTCAACGATAATCAATTTTCAACAAGTTGTTCGTTAATTCGGTAAACTCGTTCCAACTCTTAAGTTTTAATATTATAATTTTATTTATTTTATTTATTTTTTATTACTTTATTAATTAAGATGGCTTCCTTAAAAAAACCTTTTTGGTAAAAATAAGAGAAAATTCAAGAGTGACAAATCCAGTACTCAATCTGTTCCTCCTCCACTGCCCCGGGCTCCCCGAACCAAACTCCATATTCGTCCTACACCTGCTATTCTTGATAGCAATAATAGTTTATTACAATTTACTGAAAGTCAATTTTGCCATAATATTAGAGATGGTGAACAATTAGAATATGAATTAATGAATGCTCTTTATTCTAATCCAACTATTGATGAAAATGATGACGAGAAAATAGATTTTGATGAAATTCAACCGGATGATGATACACCAACTAGTCCTGCTCCTGATGTTAACCTAACTAGTGATAACCCTGCTAATCCAAATGATGCCCCATCTGATACTCCTGTTACTACCCCTACTTTTTCTATACAATCTAGCAAACGGACGGAAACATCTCCCATTTGGCCATTTTTTACTCAACTAATTCCAGAAAATAAGGTTAAGTGTAAAACTTATGGCACGGAGTTAGTTTTTAAATATTTTGGATCACGGTGGGGTGGGGGAGGGGGGAGGGGGGAAACTTTGGCTAGACACATAATGAAACACCCTCAAGATAGAGTGAGATATCTTCGTCTGAAAGCTTTGGCCGAGGGGAAAAGTCTACCTACTCCTAGTCAGGTTGACCCTAGTACCGGTTCAAATCAATTTCAACCGGGAATTAACACTGTTACCGGTGGTATTTTATATTATGATCCAAAAAAAGATCGGGAAGAATTGGCAAAAATGGTAACTGTTATGTGTTTACCCTATAGTTTTCCTTCTGACCCTAACTTTGTGCATTATATTAGAATCTTTTTTAATCCTACTTATAAAGGTTTTCCTCGCACAACCGTAAAGAGCGATATTTATAAATATAAACATGAATATGAATAATATTTGCGCTATTTATTTACTCATATAAATTGTCGTGTTGCTATTACAACTGATATTGGCAGAAGTGGTAATGACTGTGATTACCTTACTGTTACCAGTCATTGGATTGATGAGGATTGGATAATGCAAAAGCGCATTATTTCTTATAGAATAATTAATTCACGTCACACAGGGCAGTTTATTGCTAGCACAGTTACAGATATTTGTAGATATTTTTGCATTAGTGATAAAATAATATCAATTTCAATGGATGCTACTAGTAACACAAATGCTATAGCTTTGCTTACCACTACGCTAAATCCTGCATTTAGTGATATTTTTCATGTTAGATGTATTTGTCATATTTATCATTTAATTGTCGGTGATGGTATGAGAATTTTAAATATTGAAATTAAAAAGGTTAAAATAGCTCTTAACTGGCTTTTTTATTCAAACCGTAGAAGTAGACTTAGAGAATATTTTAAAAGATGCGATAAATTTGGCCTAAGAGAAAGAAAGGTTCCTAAACCTTGTCCAACTAGATGGAATTACATGTATGAAAGTTTGGTTGTTGCATATGAATATAGAAACCCCATAAACTCAACATTTAATGCACATATAAGTGATGATGATGAACACCTTACAAATGGGGATTGGGCTAATGTTAAAATACTTGTAGATTTTTTAGAAAAATTTCATATTGCTACAAATAAATTTTCTGGGCAATATTATCCTACTATTTCTAACTGTTTAGTTTATATTGCAGAACTTGCAAATTTGTTTGCTCATTTTTCAGAGGGTGGGGAAATTTATAAACTTACTATTGATTCTATGAGAAAAAAGTTTAAAAAATATTTTTTCCCTATTCCCCCTATTTATGGTGTTTCTGCTTTATTAAATCCTTGTATGAAATCAGGAGGTCCTCATTTTTTGTATGAAACTGTTTATAATGGTTTAGCACTTGAAGATGAGGAATTGTCTCAACTTCTGGAAGCAATAGCCTCAATTAGAATAAATGCTCAAACTATTTTTAATACTTATCAAGTTTCATTAAATTATGCTAGACCAAATGTTTTAACTCCCTCTTCTTCTGATTCTCAATCATCTAAAAGAACTGTGGGAGTAAGAGCACTTAGTGCTTGGGCGGGGTTTAGGGGTTCTCAAGGTTCTAGTAGTAGTGATTTTTTACAACTAAATGAGCTTGAAGTTTATCTGTCGCAGGCAATTAAGGAAGTGAATCCCGACGGCTCCTTTAATCTTTTGGAATGGTGGAAGGACAAAGAAAAATACTTTCCGGTTCTTTCAAGGATGGCCCGAGATATTTTAACTATTCAAGATTCAACAGTGGCATCAGAGAGCGCTTTCAGTCAAGCAAGACTTCAACTCAGTGATTATAGAGCGTCTATGAGGGAGAGTTTGGAAAATCAGTACTTTTCAGAGATTGAATCCGGTCGGAAAGAAGAAATTTTGAACTTTTGAATCACAACCAGATGAAGACGAAGCTTACGAAAAAATGCTAGCTGAACTTGTGGAGGATGTTGCTTCGCCCGGAAGTAGCGATGACCAAGCTACTTTTCCGCCACCACCAACGGAAATTCCTCCGGACCTTGATAGATTTATGAAGTTTGTAAGAGATACCATGTAACTTGTATGAACAAAAATTAGTATGTATTATGTAACTTATATTTTGGCACATCTTGATTAGTTTCTTTTTCTTCTCAATGGTGGTATTAGCACCTTGTTGTGCTCATTCCATAGGGGGATGAAGACTAAGAAAGATATTGCTATATTTTTTAATGCTATAATAAAATTACAAGGCATATCTCTTTACAATATTTTTGTCTTTAGACTTAGATATTATTTTTAACATTCTTTTATCTCTAATTTCTATTTAATTTTTTTTTAAAATCTGTTGGGCCCACTTAGCCCATTTAGCCCAGGACCAAACGGTCCCGGTCCCTACAAAAAGACCGTTTAGCCCGGAACCGTTTAGGCCATTTAATTTGGGACCGGCTCGGGACCGGGACCGTTTGGACCGGACCACTTAGCCCTTTTAGGCCCGGGACCGGCCCACTTGCCACCCTTAGAACTCACTAACCCAGTAAGTCATAAAACAACTATAAAGCATAAATTGAACAGTAAATAGGGGAACGAGGTTATAATACTCAAAAGGACCGGCCGGGTCATTATGTGTATATATATATATATATATATATATATATACACAAGTTATATACAAAACCATAAAAAGAAGAAAATTGAAGATCCCTTCAATTTAGCCTATCAGTTACATGACATCCACCCCCATTTCCAATAATCCCTACATTTAAGATTATGTTCCTTTTCCAAAGGATTTCAAAAATAATTTCTCTCTCTAAATAATCACCCAAAATCTCTCTTAATTTCTTATACCCACTGTTCCCCCCCCCCCCCCGAAATTATCGATTCTTTTCCTTTTCTCTTTTCCAAAGCTTTTCAAACCCAATTTTCCTCTTTCTTACTAATCACCCAAATTTTTTCTTTCTTATTGATATAATGCAGACGAAATTCGGAATACTGCTCTAGAATCAAGTTGTGTGTAAGTTTTGAATCTTGTTTTCTTTCTTTCTAAAATCTTTATTGTATGTGACTTATATATGATACATAAATACCCAAAACAATATTTGATATAATACTAATACAATTATCGTACGATTATATTGGATTTTTAGTGTAGAGTTGTGATTGAAACTTGAAGAAGATGAAGATCATAATTGTATCATAATTTTTCAGAAATGTATCACGATTGTATTATAGTTGTATATATATCATAATTGTTGAAGGAATTATATTATAAATGTATGATAGTTGTATATTCATTGTATATTGTTACGAGCAGTTGTGAGTTCGTGATGAATTTCACAATTTGTATCACAAATATATGATAATAACAACAACCCAGTAAAATCCCAATAATGGGGTCTGAGGAGGGTAGTATGTACGCCGACCTTACCCCTACCCCGAAGGAGTAGAGAGGCTATTTTCGAAAGACCCTCGGCTCAAGAAAACAAAAAAACAAAAGAACAAAAGGAGACAATATTAGTATCACCACAGCAATTATAGGAAAAATAGGGACACCATGAAATCCAGAAGAAAGATGCAAAGCAAAAGCGATAGCTAGTAAATAGATCCTGCACTAAAAAGCGAAATAGTAAAACACAACCATTGCCACTAGCTATCTTAGAAAAAAACCCTACTTGGCCTTTCCCACAATAGTACGAAGTAAGGCAAGACTTAACTACTTCCTAACCTACAACCCTAATACTCTGTCATCACATCTTTCTATCAAGTGTCATGTCCTCGGAATCTGGAGCCTCGTCATATCCTACCTGATCACCTCTCCCCAATACTTCTTATGACGCCCTCTACCTCTTTTTGTGCCCTCCACAATCAGCCGCTCACACCTCCGTACCGGAGAATCTAGGCTTCTCCTTTGAACATGTCCGAACCATCTAAGCCTCGCTTCCCGCATCTTGTCATCAATGGGAGCCACGTGCACCTTCTGCCGAATATCATCATTCCTAATCTTATCTATCCTAGTTTGCCTGCACATCCACCGCAACATCCTCATTTCTGCTACTTTTATCTTCTGGATATGTGAGTTCTTAACGGGCCAACACTCAGCCCCATACATCATGGCCGGTCTAACCACCGCTTTATAAAACTTACCTTTGAGTATCGGTGGCACTCTCTTATCACACAGGACTCCAGATGCTAACCTCCACTTCATCCATCCTACCCCAATACAGTGTGTGACATCCTCGTCGATCTCCCCTCCCCCTGGGATAACCGAACCAAGGTACTTGAAGCTTCCTCTACTCGGGATGACCTGTGATTCAAGCCTCACATCCACGCCCACTTCCCCCTGGCTCAGCGCTGAACTTACACTCTAGGTATTCCGTCCTCGTCTTGCTCAACTTGAAACCCTTAGACTCAAGAGCATGTCACCAAACCTCCAGCCTTTCGTTAACACCGGCTCGTGACTCATCAGTCAGAACTATATCATCTACGAATAGCATGCACCATGGCACCTCTCCTTGAATATGGTGTGTTAACACGTCCATCACTAGGGCGAATAAGAATGGACTGAGCGCAGAACTTTGGTGTAACTCCATTACAACCGAAAAATTCTTAGAGTCGCCTCCTACTATCCTAACCCGAGTCTTAGCCCCATCATACATGTCCTTAATTGCCATAATGTAAGGAACCGACACACTTTTTGCCTCCAGGCATCTCCAGAGAACTTCTCTAGGGACCTTGTCATATGCTTTCTCTAGGTCAATAAACATCATGTGCAGATCCTTCTTCCTCTCTCTATACAGTTCCACCAACCTCCTAACAAGGTGTATAGCTTCTGCAGTCGAACAACCCGGCATGAACCCGAACTGGTTGTCGGATACAGACATTGTCATCCTCACCCTTGCTTCAACCACCCTTTCCCACACTTTCATGGTATGACTCAGTAATTTGATACCCCTATAATTGTTACAACTCTGGATATCACCTTTGTTCTTATACAATGGAACCATCGTACTCCACCCCTACTCATCCGGCATCCTTTTCGCCTTAAAAGTAACATTAAACAACCTACTCAACTACTCCAAACCTGCTCTCCCCAAACACTTCCAAAATTCCACTGGAATCTTATCTGGCCCAGTCGCTCTGCCCCTACTCATCTTACGCATAGCTCCCACGACCTCCTCAACCTCGATACGCATGTAGTACCCAAAGTCATGGTGACTCTCGGGATACTCCAATTCGCCTAGAACAATATCTCGATCCCCTTCTTCATTCAGAAGTTTATGAAAGTAAGTCTCCCATCTCCTCTTAATCTGGGCATCTTTCATCAATACTCTACAATCTTCGTCCTTGATGCATCTCACTTGGTCCAAATCCCGAGCCTTCCTCTCTCTCAACTTGGCCAGCCGGAATAACTTCTTCTCCCCGTCTTTTTTCCCTAGTTCCTCGTACATATGACCATAAGCCGCAGTCTTAGCCTCCATGACCACCAGCTTAGCCTCCTTCCTAGCTACCCTATACATCTCCATGCATGCTTGCCTCTCCTCCTTACCTATGCTCCCTCCTAAGTTCAGGTACGTTGCTTTCTTCGCTTCCACTTTACCTTAGACCACTTCATTCCACCACCACTCTTCTTTGTGCCCACCAGAGACGCCAGTCGAGACCTCTAACACCTCTCTCGCAGCCTCTCTAATACAGTCTGATATCGCTGACCACATAGTGCTCGCGTCACCACTGCTCCTCCAAGCTCCCATAGTCGACAACCGCCCCTCTAACTATTGGGCTTTATCCTTAGTTAAGGCTCCCCACCTGATTCTCGGTTTTCCTCGAGCAGACCTTTTCCTCCTCTTTAACATAATACCAACGTCCATCACCAAGAGCCTATGTTTTGTCGCGAGTATCTCACCCGGAATCACCTTGTAATCCTTGCACAACCCTCTGTCACACCTCCTGAGGAGGAGATAGTCAATCTGAGTCTTCGCCACTATATTTTGAAAAGTAACCAAATGCCACTCCCTCTTCGGAAAGCTAGAGTTCGCAATCACTAACCCAAAAGCCTTAGCGAAGTCCAACAGTGATGAACCTCCTTCGTTCTTATCCCCAAAACTGACTCCATGCACCTCGCCATAACCACCTGTGGTCGACCCAATATGCCTATTGAAATCCCCTATTATGAATAGCTTCTCAGCAAGCGGAACCTGGCGGACAATCTCATCTACCTCCCCCACCCCCACCCCCAGAAGCGTCGTTTAACCTCCTCATCTAGGCCCGCATACGGCGCATAGGCACTAACGACGTTTAGAGTGAACTCTCCAACCACCAACTTAATAATCATCAATCTATCATTCACTCGTCTAACCTCAATCACAAATTCTCTAAGTTTCCTATCCACCAAGATGCTCACTCCATTCTTACCTTTATGGACTCTTGAGTACCAAAGTTTATACCTGTCACGACCCAAAATCCAACTAGTCATGAAGACACCTAACCTAACCCGCTAGGTCAGCCTCTGCCTTTCAAGTACATCAATAAAAACCCAAATCATTTACCGGAGTTGCCAAAAATATGAATAAGTTTGAAAATAAATAATTTTTCCAAAATCTTTTCAATAATAAATAAGATATTTCATTTTTATTTCCAGATGACCAGTGTAAAACAAATGCATCACTATGCCCATCTGCCAACATGTGTGAGAAATCATGAATGATGTAATATCGTACAACATGAGGAAAAGTGCATCTCTATGCATGTATGTCATGTGTGCATGTCAATGAAATGTATCTCAGAGATAAACTCATATGCATACTCTCATAGTATCAATTCACTCAGTCCTCCCCATCACTCAGTCCTCCCAGTCACTCAGTCCTCACAGTCACTCAGTCCTCCCAATTGCTCGGCACTCGCACTCAGTGGGTACCTGCGCTCACTGGGGATGTGTACAGACTCCGGAGGGTATCCTTCAGCCCAAGCGCTATAATCTGCACAGACAACTCACGTGCTATAGTATCAATATCTATATCCGCACGGACAACTCACGTGCTATAATAAAGCTTATAAGTCATGTCGCAGGCGGGCAGCCCCGATCCACATAATTATCCTCACAATCAGGCCCTCAGCCTTACTCAGTCATCAATCTCTCCAGTCTCTCTCTCATTGGCTAATAATGTCATGAAAATAGCCCGAAGGTGATGATATGATATATCAATAAATAACAACAGAGACTGAGATATGATATGTAATGACATGAATATGACTGAATATAAATTTTCAATTTTAAACAAATAATTCATAGCAATATGACCTATGTGGGTCCCAATAATACTGGCACATAGCCTCAACATGATTTTTAATATGATTCTCAGCTCAATTTCTTTAGCACATAAAACTACATAGAAAATGCCAAGATTATTTGACTATAAAATTCCACGGAAACAATTATGTCACAATTTTCATGGTGTACGCCCACACGCCTGTCACCTAGCATGTGCGTTACCTCCCAACAATTCACATAATAATTATATTCAGGGTTCATACCCTCAGCTCCAAGACTAGAAGAGTTACTTACCTCGAACAAGATGAATCCAATTCCGAGCAAGATCAAAATGCTCCAGAAATTCCATTCTGCGCCTATCAACTCCTGAACGGCTTGAATCTAGCCACAATAAATTTGATTCACTCCACACAATTTATAGAAATTAATTCCATATCAAAATATTAATATTTTCCCACAAAATTAAAAATTTCACTCCAAAAATTGCCCCTGGTGCCTATGTCTCGGAATCCGATGAAACTCACAAAATCCAACAACACATCCAATTACAAGTTCAACTATACTAATTTCACTCAATTCTGACTCCAAATCGATATTCAAAACTCGAAAATTCATTTTATGAAATTATAGAAATTTCCTTCGATTTCTCTTGAAGATTTGATAATCTTACACCAAAAATAAAGATTAATTCATGAAATATAATCCCAAGGAAGTCAAGAACACTTAACCCAAGTTGTGTGAAAAAATTCCTCTCCAAAATCGCCCAAGCTAAGCTCCAAAATCCGAAAATGGTGAAAAATAGCGAAACTCCGAACTTAAAGGGTTCTGTCTAGCACTTTCGCAGATGCGGTCAAGAGGTCGCACCTGCGACCCTCGCTTCTACGAGAATGGCTTGGCCAGCCCAGATCGCTTCTGCGATGCTAGGACCGCATCTGTGATCGCGCTTTTGCGCAAAATTCGCCGCACCTGTGAAGACCCTAGGCCAGCCCCAGTCTCGCATCTGCGCCAACCCCGCCACACTTGCGGCATCGCACATGTGGTCAAGACCCTCGCAGGTGCGATCACATCAGAGGCAACAGTTCCAACATTTTCCTTAAGTCCGAATTTGATCTGTTAACCATCTGAAACTCACCCGAGGGCCTCGGGACCTCAACCAAATACACCAACAAGTCCTAAAACATCATAAGAACTTAGTCGAAGCCTCAAATCACATCAAACAACATCAAAAACACAAATTACACCCGGATTCAAGCCTAATGAACTTTGAACTTCTAAATTCTATATCTTGTGCCGAAACACATCAAATCAATCTGGAATGACTTCAAATCTTGCACACAAGTCATAAATGACATAACGAAATTATTCCAATTTCCAGAATCGGATTTTGACCTCGATATCAAAAAGTCAACCCCCCGGTCAAACTTCCCAAAAAATTTAACTTTCGCCATTTCAAGCCTAATTCCACTACGAACCTCAAAATAATTTTTTGGACACGCTCCTAAGTCCAAAATTACCATACAGAGCTATTGGAATCATCATAATTCAAATCCGAGGTCGTTTATACATAAGTCAATATCCGGATAACTTTTCCAACTTAAGTTTTCAATTATGAGACTAGGTGTCTCATTTCACTCCGAAATCATTTCGAACTCGAACCAATTATCCTGGCAAGTCATACAACAACAGTAAAGCATAAATTGAAATGTAAATGGGGGAACAAGGCTGTAATGCTCAAAATGACCAGCCGAGTCGTTATATTCTCCCCCACTTAAACATACGTTCGTCCTCGAACGTGCCAAGAGTTGTTCTTAACCTTCAAATCTCTATTCCACCTTACCACGTACATACACGGGGGTGATCCCACATCACCCTATTCTATATAGGCCTAACAACACAATACAATTGAAAATTATTAATTTAACCTTAGTCCAAAAACCTTGGAATTCAATTTCCAACATTCAAAATTTCTTTTCAAGTCCCAAATGTCACATCTACACACCATATGAGTCTAAACAAGCTGTATCAAGCCATAACCATAACCCCAGATATAATCACGTAACGTACAACACAACTCACATGCTCGCAGCACCATTCCCGATCACAGTGACTATTCCAAACTAACCCGGTACTAGTATTAAATCACATATCAAACAAAATCCCGTTCCAAAACCTTCGTACACTGCTGATAATGAAAGAAACACGTAGGAATCTCATGACCCCTTATCGGATCAACAAGTCATGGAGCTCTCTCTCCCCAACCAGAACCATAATCACTTTCTAAGATGACTTTCAATAGTATCCTCCCGAATATACCGTAATCAAACCAGATAGCACCCATTCTAGGTCCAATGACCTTATATTATTAAACACCACTATCCCACTGACACGCCACATCAGCATAACTCAAGCCACAACTGCGTAATCCGTGTACCCAAGTATGGGAGATGTCTCAAGGAAGAGAACCGTATTGCAAGTTCAACAAGCACCACCACAACCACAATGTTACAACCAACTCCTCAATTTTCGTGAAGAGGATAACTCTAGGCGCATGTGCATAATTGTAGAGGAAGGAAATTAATGAATCAGATAAATTATCATAGAAATAAAATTTCCACACACGGCACAGACAACTCACATGCCAATAATATGAATCGCCTGACATGGTCACAGGCCTCCAATCCCGGCATATCATACAGGAGTAATTAAACAAGTACACTTGTATATGATAATGAAATAAGATTCCCATGCTCCTGGACTGATATAAAGAACACGTCATAGTGCAAGCATGTACAAAGTCTGCTATCACACTTCAAATCGACAATTTAATACGGATATAGTAACTACCCCATTTATTAAGGGAATTAGTCTCTTTATAACTTCAAGTATAGCCCAGATAGTTCTCAACAAAGGTATAAACACGAGAAACATTATAACTTTATGCTTAACCGTCAACTCTAGGCATATCATAGCCTAAGCATTCTTTCGAGTATAAATACCTGCCCAATGCCCGCATATTGGCTCAAACCTCACATATATGCACACTTATAGTGTGTAGCTATCACAAATAATTAACGCAACTAGTGCCTCCACTGAGTTAAAATAAAATACTCACCTCAAATAGACCGCAACCCGAAACAATATACTTATGAGAACTCCTAGTCTCCAAATTCATCGAACACATGAATTACCGTAACTGATCCCAACTCCAGCACTAAAATGACTAACACATCTTCTATTCAGGATAATTCCATGAGGAATACTTTCATAATTCTTCTGTGCCACATAGCAATAATTTGAATATCAGCAGTCTATCAACCAGGTGAGTACTGCAATACCGATGAACATCCGTAAGTCAAAACACAACGCGCCTTCTGAAATGCGCACCCTTCTCAGGAATTACCAAGCAGCTATAACATTCATCGAAATATCTGAAACTGACCATGCTGTCCAACATTCTTTACCTTCTCTTTAAGACTGAACTGTCACCTTGTACATGTAAATTCTAATCCCGTACAACACAACACATATATTATGCCATCATGTGATAAGCACTAGAATCCCATTATCAACTCTGAGTCACCGGCAAATTACATACCCGGTTAGTTAGAAACCTTTCTATTGCTTTCTTCCAGGAGGAAATCACAATACACAACACGTTTCCCACACTAGTAGAAAATATCCGGTTCCAACCATGGTAGAAACCATCAAGAACACTTTGAAATCCACCTGCACATAACCAAACTATTAGAACTAAATTCCTCTAACTCGACCAAACCACGTAGGTCACCAAAACCCAAGAATATTGCCACTAAAACATCCGTACAGTCTCACCACATCACAATTACCCCTATAAATACCACAACCGAAACACCCACTCTGAAAATACCTCATTTGAGTCTAAGGCCGTTTCATTCACCTTTCTGATACCGAAATATAAAATCCATAATGATATACAAAAATGTCACAAGTCTCAACACCATCCAACTTAAATCTCAGATTTTAGCCATACAAATCAGCCAAAAATTCTCAATTGTTACATATTAATCTTGAATCTATTAGAACATTCTCGAGAGTCACCACCTTTGTTCAAATCCACATTACACCGCCCAAATGGGCCAAAAGACACGTGCCCCATTAGCACAACAACACTCAAAGAAGTAACTCTACTTTAATACCACCTATTAAATTCATACTCCGTGCGCACTACATCATTCACAAATAACAACTCACTCATCCCACGATTTTCATATACTCATAAAGTGCAATATAACCCGTATCTAGAAATTTCCTTACTCGAGTCATTCTCGAACTCCACCTCTGCAATTCATCACTGATTCCCAAGTATACTTCAGACCAAAACAAAAAACAAATTGATACATAACCATCAATTGATTTGTCAATAGCAGGCTCCCCTACTTGGCTCAAAGCCATCAATTAAAACACTCGATAATTCGCAGTACCCATACTCTATTACTGCCTTAATACCGCAGTCAGTTCAACGAAAATTCTTCTCAGGACCATGCAACACCAACCATAAAATATATCAATCATCCGCTAATCTCGAATTCATTCTCTTAACACTCAAGTCAACTTTTTCAACCAGATTCAAATTCAAGTTTCAATGCATACGCCCCGCTGGCAGAAAAGAAACTCTATATTCACATCATAAGGAACACACCTACGTAGATTACTCCGCAGGAGATAACCTACCTGCTTAGTCTCAAATTGGCATCTTGTTATACCCTTTCACAGCCACAATTACTATGAAATCACTTAATCTTTCTGAGTCCAAACTCATTAACCAGACGCGAGAATTTAATTTGCCCCAAATTTAACAACGTGAAAGATCTTTCAAAACATTCACACTCGAGACTGTACGTCACATCAAAACAAAAATAAAGCACCCAATGGTCTTCCTTTATATTTTAAGGAAACACTTCTCATCATATTCAAATCATCATAACATATCCCGCAGTTACATCATACTCATCACAAAGCCATTCTACCGCTCATCGAGCCATAAATTCCACTCGTAAGGGCATTACCAGACATACGAGTCCAAATGTACATGTTACAACTGAAGCTACCGAGCCTAAGTTGCGGTCTAAACCTGGCCTTAAGTCCTCCAGACTGGCCCATCACTTAAACACAGAATACACATCTTGCACATCATCCCTGAAATCATAAGCCGACGATGCACAATTGATACCGAGCGCTCATGTGTGCATACGAATACGTGGAAGGAATTCAAAGAGTTATGTCTCAAGCTGAATCAATTTCGCACGATGAGGAAGGAAAAATAGGAAGTATATATCCTAAATGCACTGTAGTCTCTCGAAGATAAGTATGAATGTCATCATACCGATCCGCAAGACTCTACTAGACATTTGCTCATGACTTGTAGAACCTATGAACCTAGAGCTTTAATACCACCTTGTCACGACCCAAAATCCAACTAGTCGTGATGGCACCTAACCCAACCCACTAGGTAAGATAACTTTCAACTATCCAATTCCAATAATAATTATTAAAGCAATTTAAGTAAATAAAGATCTTAATCTTATACATTCCCCAAGAACTAGTAGTACAAATCATGAGCTTCTAAGAATAGAGTTTACAAAGCTGGTGTGAAGTAAATACATCATCTGTTTGAAAAGTACATAAACATAGTTTTATGAATCTAAGGCTATCATGAACAAGAGGCAGCTACAACCGAAACACAGGTACATCTTCAGATCCAGCTCCCAACGAACACATCAACATCAGCAGCCAACATCTTCACACAAGGTGCAGAAGTGTAGTATGAGTACAACCGACCCCATGTACTCAATAAGTAACAAACCTAATCTTAGGTTGAAAGTAGTGACGAGCTTGTACCAAGGTCGGATCCAAACTTCAAAAACCAACAATAGTTCATAATAACATTATACAAGTAATACCAGAAGTAACTCAACAATCAAATGCTCAGCAAAAACATGATTTCTGAAAATAGTTCTGCCTTTCAAGTACATCAATGAAAACCCAAATCGTTTACCGGAGTTGCCAAAAATATGAATAAGTTTGAAAACAATAACTTTTCCAAAATCCTTTCAATAATAAATAAGATGTTTCATTTTTCTTTCCAGATAACCAGCGTAAAATAAATGCATCACTATGCCCATCTGCCAACATATGTGAGAAATCATGAATGATGTAATAGCGTACAACATGAGAAAAAATACATCAATATGCCTACATGTCATGTGTGCATGTTAATGCAATGTATCTCAGAGATGAACTCATATGCATACTCTCACAGTATCAATTCACTCAATCCTCCCCATCACTCAGTCCTCCTAGTCACTCAGTTCTCACAGTCACTCAGTCCTCCCAATCGCTAGACACTCGCACTCAGTAGGTACCTGCGCTCACTGGGTGTATGTACAGACTCCGGAGGAGCTCCTTCAGCCCAAGCACTATAATCTGCACGGACAACTCACGTGATGCACGAACAACTCACGTGCTATAATATCAATATCTGTATCCGCACGGACAACTCATTTGCTATAATAAAGCTTATAAGTCCTGTTGCAGGCGGGCAGCCCCGATCCACATAATTATCCTCACAATCAAGCCCCCGGCCTTACTCAGTCATCAATCTCTCCAGTCTCTCTCTAATGGGCTAATAATGACATGAAAATAGCCTGAAAGTGATAATATGATGTATCAATAAATAACAACAGAGACTGAGACATGATATGTAATGACATGAATATGACTGAGTATGAATTTTCAATTTTAAACAAATAATTCAAAGCAATATGACCTCTGTGGGTCCCAATAATACTGGCGCATAGCCTCAACATGATTTTTAATATGATTCTCAGCTCAATTTATTTAACACATAAAACTACATAGAAAATGCCAAGATTATTTAAGTACAAAATTCCACAGAAATAATTATGTCACAATTTTTATGGTGCATGCCCACACGCCCATCACTTAGCATGTGCGTCACCTCCCAACAATTCACATAATAAATATATTCAGGGTTTATACCTTCAACTCCAAGATTAGAAGAGTTACTTACCTCGAACAAGAGGAATCCAATTCCGAGCAAGATAAAAATTCTCCAAAAATTCTATTATGCGCGTATCAACTCCTGAACGGCTCAAATCTAGCCACAATAATATTTTCCCACAAGATTGGAAATTTCACTCCAAAAATCGCCCCTGATGCCCACGTCTCGGAATCCAACGAAACTCACAAAATCCGACAACCCATCCAATTACAAGTCCAACCATATTAATTTCACTCAATTCCGACTCCAAATCGATATTCAAAACTCAAAAATTTATTTTATGAAATTATAGAAATTTCCTTCGATTTCTCTTGAAGATTCGATAATCTTACACCAAAAATGAAGATTAATTCATGAATTATAAACACAAGGGCATCAAGAACACTTACCCCAAGTTGTGTGGGAAAATATCTCTCCAAAATCGCCCAAGCCGAGCTCCAAAATCCGAAAATGGTAAAAAATAGCGAAACCCTGAACTTAAAGGGTTTTGTCCAGCACTTTCACAGATGCGGTCAAGAGGTCACACCTGCGACCCTCGCTTCAGTGGAAAACAATTCGCTTATGCGAGAATGGCTTGGCCAGCCCATATCGCTTCTGCGATGCTAGGACCGCATCTACGGTCGTGCTTTTGCGCAAAATTCGCCGCACCTGCGAAGACTCCAGGCCAGCCCTAGTCCCGTATCTGCGTCAACCCCGCCGCACCTGCGGTATCGCACCTGCGGTCAAGACCCTCACAGGTGCGATCACATCAGAGGCAGCAGTTCCAGCATTTTCCTTAAGTTCGAATTTGATCTGTTAACCATCTGAAACTCACTCGAGGCCCCCGGGACCTCAACCAAATACACCAACAAGTCCTAAAACATCATACGAACTTAGTCGAAGCCTCAAATCACATCAAACAACATCAAAAACACAAATTACACCCGGATTCAAGCCTAATGAACTTTGAACTTCCAAATTCTATATCTTATGCCGAAACACATCAAATCAATCCGGAATGACTTCAAATCTTGCACACAAGTCATAAATGACATAACGAAACTTTTTCAATTTTCAGAATCGGATTTTGACCCCGATATCAAAAAGTCAACCCCCAGTCAAACTTCCCAAAAAATTTAACTTTCGCCATTTCAAGCCTTATTCCACTACGAACCTCAAAATAGTTTTTCGAACACGCTCCTAAGTCCAAAATTACCATACAGAGCTATTGGATTCATCAGAATTCAAATCTGAGGTCGTTTACACATAAGTCAATATCCGGTCAACTTTTCCAACTTAAATTTTTAATTATGAGACTACAAGCACCCTTGTTCCCTTTACCTCACTTGCCTCCCACCCCACCCCTAACCCCTGCCCTACCTCCCACCCCACCCCTACTCTACCTCCCGCCCCACCCCCATTCTCCCCGAGGACATGACCTCACTCGACCATCCCAGACCACAACCACTATACCTACGACAGAGTAAGGGGAGTCACTATCACACACAAGGTAACAGACCAAACCAGAAGAAGACAAGTTGCAACTACATGCACACTAATACGGTGAATAAACTAATACGAACTACGATGGCAGCAATTTAAATAACACAACAAAGAAATACTGGAAAATGGGAGGTACCAACTCCCGCGAGTAGAACCTTGGAATTGTCTTGGTATGTACGGCGATGTTGCGGCCAACTAGCACGTTCGCGTCTAACTCCCGCCGCCCCTTGCTGACACTCACCCGGGTTGTTATTCAATGTTTATACACACACGTCCCTTTCGCCGCTAATAGCCATATGCCCTAACCTAAAATACACACAAAACACCACGAAGCCGAACAAAGAGGGGAGGGGTTGTCACCGCTACCACTGGTGAGGCCCCACCCGTAGCAAAGGAGCGCAAAAAGAGATGAAATAAAACCTTAAGTTGGTTTTAAAAAAAAATAGTCAATTCAAAAATTATCACAAAAAAAATGAATGGATCTGAACACTGATCCGTAAGGAATGTAAAATTAAACTTGACACTCTACGTACCTTTCTAGAATTTCAAAATAAAAGCTAGTGAAAAGGGAAAAATAGTTAGAGGAGAATAAGATAGGAGATAACAGGAAATCTGTATCCATAAGGAATGTAAAATTAGAAATATAATAACAGATTACAAATGCGGTAAAAACTAATCAAATATCTAAAAATCAAATTGAAATATTTTTCTTTTTTCCTAATTACTTTGAAGAAAAAAAATACCTCTCTAGAAACGACAGATAGAGCCTGCGAAAAAACAAAAACCCTAGAAATTGAAGACTAGAGTGTAAATTTACGATCTTCTTCGGTAAGTTATTGCTAAGATCGGAAAACTTACTAGTGAATCGAAGCAACCAGAGGCGGCGGCGACAAAGCTTTTACCAAAGCTCCACAAATATATGATAATTATATATTACTTTATTAGTATTGTATCAGGTATTATTTTGAGTATTAATGTACCATATATAAGTTAGATACAATTGTGATACAAATATGATATAATTATATTTTAGGTATTGATGTATCTAGTACAATTTAAATACAATTATGATACAGTTATCATACAATTATCATACAATTCCTGAATATTTCTTCATTTTCAGTGTTGTCTAATCTCCCAGCAAAAGAACGATACAATTGATGATTTTTTAATAATATAAAGGTGTCGTCAATGGTGGGAATAGAGAAGATAGAGATTCTGGGCGTGAATTAAGGGATTTTGATGTAAAAAAGAAGGATAGATAAGAGGAAAGGGAAAAAAATGATGTAATTGGATCCCTTAATTGAAGGCACTAATAATGGGGTGGGAGTCTTTTAAGGAGCAATCTACATAATTTGTAAGAAAAACCTAGATACTTATTAAAAACTACAAAACATAGAGAAGATGGGTAATTAAGTTTCTAATATAATATAATTAGGTAAAAATCCTGTGAAGGTTCTAATGAAGGGATTTTTATCTAACTATACTATAATAGAAACCTATTTACAAAGGGCCGGCCCATCTTAGCCAGATAGTAACCAGAAACAAAAGAGTCCAGTTCTAATCCGCCCAACTATATGGAGATTTATAGCATGTTTGGCCAGGCTTCTCAAATCAGCTTATTTTGAGAAGTGCTTTTCTCAGAAGTACTTTTTTAAAAAGTGCTTTTGGTAAGAAGCACTTTGTGTTTGACTAATTAATTTAAAAAGCACTTTTGAGCAGTAATTAGTGTTTGGCCAAGCTTTTAAAAACTCCTTCTAGGTGTTTTTTTCAAAAGTGCTTCCCAGAAAAGTGCTTTTGGAGAGAAGCTACTTTTTTCTGATTTTCAAAAACTGTTTTTGCTTCTCCTCAAAAATATTTTTTTTCCTTTTAAAAGCTTGGCCGAACACCTCATTATTTTTGAAAAAAAAAATATTTTTGACAAAAAAAGCACTTTTGGCCTAAAAATAAGTTTGACCAAACAGGCTATTAGATAAGTAAAATATGTGTGTGTATAAGTTAAATCTTCTTCCTTTAAGATTATGTATTGAATAATGTGGAAATTTAGTAATTGGAGTGAACTGTGAATTTGGGGTTCAGCTAATTATTGTGTTTATGAAGTTCGGGAAGTTGGAAGATGGGGCAGCAGTTGGCAAAGTTTTCATCTTAAATATGTCAAATTTTTGGATGTAATTACCGAAAATGCTTTTGTAATTTGAGTGAAATTGAGTAGTGTATACTGAACGTTAGATGGCTATTTTTGCAATTTAATATCGCTGTATGAAATTAAACTAATGAAAGCGCAGTACATGAATATCACCAGAAAATTAGTGATAAAGAAATTGATTTCTATGCAAAAATCTTGTTCTTGTTACTAAATTTCGGAACTTGCTCAATGATGCTATTTAGAAATTAATCAATACTTATTTTATCTAAAAAAATTTAACTAAAAATTTAAACTTCAACACAATTCAGAACTTTTTTGTCCCAAAAAATTAAATAAAAATTAAAATTCAGGACGCACTCTGGTTAATTCATGAATTGCAGCTCTTTTGAGCAGCTACTTGGTGTCATTTCTACAAAAAAGATGGTTCAGTCACGCTTCTTAATTGGTGAGAAATTTGGTAAAGGTCTAGTCTAGATGCCAACAGTGTAGCAACAGTTGCCTATGTCTAAAATGTTTTCAACTCATAATTCACTATGGAAGATTTGTGGTTTTTAAAGTTGGTACTGATAACTATGTAGTAATTATTTGCTGGTTGGGAGCTGTATGAGCGGTAACATCTACGTACGGCTCCGTGAGAAAGGTGGTGCACAAAAATACCCTTGTTGTACCGCGTTCTCGTCTTCAATGGAATATGTTCTTTCTCTTTTGGGAGAATATGCCAATATAATTTTAATAAGGTGCGGGACATGATAAGTTATGTGTGTCTTTTTATATTTTGATGATCTAACAAATTTTATGATAAGAACCAGATTGGGAACCTGTTACACATCCTCAAGGTGCCAAAGCACAACAAATCTCAAGTCGGGCACAAATTCCAACAGCTAGAGCCAAAGAGACGACAGAGGGAACATATGGGCATCAGTTTCCTTGCCGACTGTACCAGTCAACTCCTCACAGTTGTAAAGTCGCTGCAAATGTTCCTTTGCACACACGCAATAGTGCAAAGAGTGCAGCAGTCACTTTATGGGGAATGCCTTGTACCGGATATTTGCTTGCATCATCCAAGTGACATTACCTGGATTATTATTAATATGAAGCAATGAAGAAAACACACACTTGCACATTTGAAACTCGATCAAATTTTCTCTCAAGTGTGTTGCCATCTTGCAAGTGACTTCCAGGCTTCAAGAACAAAGAACAACAGAACGAAGCACCGGTTTCTAGCTCTGTGTTATCAATATATCCTTAGTTGTGTTGTACTATTGTTAGAATGAACTACTTGTAATTCCTACTTAGCTTAGCTAGAAGCATTGTGTCAGAAACTATTTGTAAAATCATAAATCTTGTGTTTGTGTCTTGGCTAGAATTAGTCGAGTTGTGAGCTTTGTAATAGAGTTATTACAAAGAGGCTTGTAATAGAGTTATTACAAGTGAGTGAGGGGTTAAGAGTTTAATTCCTAGGTTACAATAGGTTGTAATCTAAAAGTTGCTCGGTTAGTGAAGTTGAAATCCTACGAGTGTAGGTGGTGGTTTTTAATCCCATGAGCTGGGAGTTTTTCACGTAAAACTCTGTTGTGTTATTTACTTATCTCTTATTGTGTGTGTTCTGTGGGAACTGATAAAGAACCAGGTTCTCTATACAGTTTGGTGGACCCTAAGTTTCCATCAATTGGTATCAGAGCAGGTTCTTTCTATCAGGCTAACATTTAGAAAGGATCCAAATGGTTGCTCCACCAAACTTTGAAGAAGGTCAATCAACCTACAGACCACCAAGATTAAATGGACAGTACTACGGATGGTGGAATACAAGGATGCATGACTTTATTATGGCTGAAGATTCATAACTCTAGGATCTTATCTGCGATGGACCCTTCATCCCCATGAAAAATGTTGGTGAGCCAGCAGTGACAGTTCCGAAGGTAAGGAAGAAGTACAACGATGTTGACCGAAAAGCAATAGAGAAGAACTTCCGAGCAAAAAAGATTCTTGTTTGTGGTATTAGACCAGAAGAGTACAATAGAATCTCTGCCTGCCAATCTGCCAAGGAGATCTGGGAAGATCTCCAAACAACACATGAAGTAACAACTCAAGTCAAGCAGTCAAAGATCGACATGCTCACCACTGAGTATGAACTCTTCAGGATGAAGGATGATGAGTCCATTCAGGACATGCACACTCGATTCACCTCTATCATCAACGAGCTCCACTCTCTAGTAGAGATCATTCCAAGGAGCAAACTTGTCAGGAAAATACTCAGTGTATTACCTAGTTCCCGGCAAAGCAATGTAAATGCTATCATGGAGGCAAAGGACTTACAAAAGTTGACCATTGATGAACTCATTGGAAATCAGAAGACTTATGAAATAAAGAAGAAGAAGAAGGACCAAGAAAGAAGAGAGCCCAAAAAGTAGAAGAACATGGTCCTCAAGGTAGACAATAATGACTCAAGTGGTGAGGATACTGACATGGCCTACCTGACGAAGCTATTTCAGAAAATGGTTCGCAGGAATGGAGGCATTCCAAAAAGGGGCAGCTCCAGCAAGCCAAGAGGTTATGACTTATGTCATAAATGTGGTAAGACATGACACTTCATCAAAGATTGTCCTCTCCTCAAGAAAGACCAGTACACACACAATACAAACAAAGTAATCAAGAGGAACCCGGCTCCTGACAAAAGATTTAAGAGAAAAAATATCGCTGACAATGTTGTGAAACAAGCTCTTGCTGCATGGGGAGATTCTTCCAGCAAATCTGGAGAAGATGATGAATAAGGTGATACCTCCATGATGGCAGTTGAAAGTGAAGCAACTGAATATGACTCTATCTTTGCCTTAATGGCAAAATGTGACGATGATGAAAATGATGATGATGATGAGGTAAACTTTCTAGACGTTCAAAGAAATTTGAAGTCTTACTCTCAGAAGAAGCTTATATCTTTGGCAAATGTTTTAATTGATGCTTATCATAGTCTTATAAATGATAAAAATGCATTAACTGTGGAACTAGGAGCGGTAGAACATGAGAGAGATGATCTGGTAGTCATAGTGGTTGACCTAAAAGAAACCCTCGAGGTTCTAAAGAAAGAAAAAAGATAGATGTTCTGACTAAAAAAATTAAAAATGTAGAAAATGAGAGAGATGACATGTTGGTAGTTGTGAATCTAAAAGAAACAATAGAGGAACTAAAAAGGGAAAACAGTTATGGGAATATCCAAAAGGGAAAGGAAGTTGTAAATGAGGTACACATTAAGCTTGAAAATGAACTCAAATCTGTGAAATCTAGTCTGTGTGCTGAACTTGAAAGAAACAGACAACTTCAGGAAGATCTAGGTAGAGCTAAAAATGACCTAGAAAAATCTCTAAAGTGGACCTGGTCCTCTGACAAGCAATGGTGGGAACAAGCAGGGAGTCGGGTTTCAAAAGGAACGGACTTCCTACAATCCACATAGCAAGTATATTACGATCCCTGATAACTGGCTTTGCACTTACTATGGCAATACTGCACACTTTAAAAGCAATTGTAAGGCTAAAATTCAGTTCCAATAGAAAAACCAAGATTTTGTTGAAAAGGTAACTACTGCTAAGAAATCTGATTCCTCCATTAAAAACGTGTATTGCCTGCTTGGACAAAAAGAAGTTTAATTCGCCCTTTTCCTCACTACAAGGGACCCAAACTTGTTTGGGTTCCTAAGTCTAATCCTTAATTTTCTTGTGCAGGGAGCAGTGAAAGGAAGCTGCCAGAAATGGTATATAGATAGTGGCTGCTCTAAGCATATGACTGAAAGCATCGATGATTTCCTTTCACTCAAAGCTCTGCAAAGAGGGAGTGTATCCTATGGCAATGTCAAAAAGGGATTCATTCTAGGAGTAGGAAGAATTGGAAAGATGCTCACTCACTCAATTGAAAATGTGTACTATATGAATCTCACAACCCAATTTTACCTATAAGTCGTGATGGCGCCCAATACTACAGCTAGGCAAGCCAACTAATATATTAAGCATACATTGATAAAATTTAAAACCAAGAAAATATAATAAAACCCAAACTCTACTAATGTGTGTGCCAAAACCTGGTGTCACAAGTGTATGAACATCTATTGGATTATACAAAACCTCAAATACTGTCTGAAATAAAATAGACAGAATAAAAAAAATACAATGAGAGACACTAGTAGCTGCAGAACGGCTCAGAAAAACAGCTCACCACTATGTCCCTGGATAGCGTGGGTGTAAGACGATAGGTCCCCCACTAGTACTTGCCTCATGTCCTGCACAAAAAGTGCAGCAGGTGTAGTATGAGTTCGTAAACAATGTGTACCCAGTAAGTATCAAGCCTAATCTCGAAGTGGTAGAGACGAGATGGCCGACTTTGACACTCACTATGGGTCAATAATAATAATTAAAATATAATTAGAATATTTAAATCAGCATTATTTACAAAATTTACAATAATTTATTTAATCAGCGAAAATAATCAAATTCTTTTAAATGTAACAACTCTCAATATATTAATTAATTTCCTTCAATTCAAATAATTTCCAATTTATCAATTAAATATCATTTACAGGAATAACAATTAATTCTTTAACAAGCAAGAATAATAATTCATTAAATTCCAAGGATTTTCTAATTTATCAATTAGCTTCGCAAGCTCAAATAACTATTAAAGTATCGTGTAATTAATATTATTAAGCACGATTTCTGCTGAGGGCATGCGGCCCGATCCAGAGTGTCGTGTACACTGCCGAGAGACATGCGGCGCGATCCATAGATACACAAGGAAGGAGGACATTCGGCCCACTCCACAAGAAAGGAGGACATTTTCTTATGTGCCTCCGGAAGGAGAGTATATTTATTATAAGATAAATTCGGGAGGAAAAATAATTTCTCTTAACAATTAATTAATTTAAACAGAAAATCAAGTATATGAGATTTCCATCCTTTAATATTTTTAGCTAACAATTCACAATATATATATACCAAGTAATATTAATTAAACAAGGAATACAATTTATACAAGTAATTCATGCTTTGAGTTTAGGACTAGCCGGACTTTAGCATTAATAGTAGCAACGCACGGACTCTCAGCATTAATAGTAGCTACGCACGGACTCTCGTCACCTCGTGCGTACGTAGCCCCCACAATTAGCAATAATTATTTAATTTTAATCACCTATGAGGTAATTTCTCCCTCACAAGATTAGACAAGAGACTTACCTCGTCTTGCTCCAATTTAATCCACTAGAAGTCCTTTTTCACGATTATCCAACTCTATCTAGCTCGAATCTAGCCAAAAATAATTCGATACAATCACTAAAAATTATAGGAATCAATTCTATAAGAAAATACTACATTTTCAATAAAAATTCCAAAATTAATTAAAAATTCGTCCGTAGGACCCACGTCTCGGAATCCGGCGAAAGTTACGAAATATGAACACCCATTCAACCACGAGTCTACCCATACCAAAATCACTAAATTCCGATAACAATTCGGCCCTCAAATCCTCAAATCTATCCAAGAGGGTTTTCAAACTTTTCCAACTTAATTCACCAATTAAATAATAAAAATAGTGATGGATTCGGGTAATTTAACCAATATTGAGTTAAGAATACTTACCCCATTGTTTTCTCTGAAAATCTCCCAAACATCGCCTAAATCCGAGCTCCAAACAGAACTTAAACTCTCTGCCCAGTTATTCCTTCTACGCGATCGCGAACATCCTCATGCGATCGCGTAGCACAAATTTTCTGCCCAAACATTAACCCTACGCGATGGCGGAAAATCCCACGCGATCGCGAAGCACAGTCTCCACAAGCCTACGCGATCGCGAGCCTCCTCACGCGATCGCGAAGCATTAAGCACGTGGTCCGCTTCTACTTCGTTTCCTCTTAGCGAACGCGGCCTTAGCCACGCGTTCGCATAGCACAACTGAATCCAACCTACGCGATCGCGGACTTGCACACGCGATCGCTTAGAACAAATTCTCAGCTGCCAAATTAAGCCTACGTGATCGCAACCCCATTCACGCGATCGTATAGAACAAATCCACCTCTGCCCAAATTACTCTACGCGATCGCAGACCAACCTACGCGATCGCAAATAAGGAATTCAGAAGAAGATACCAGCAGCTATCAGCAATGTTCCAAAGGCCAAAAATGATCCGTTAGTCATCCGAAATTCACTCGAGCCCCTCGGGACCTCAACCAATTATACAAACAAGTCCAAAAATATCATACGAACTTAGTCGAACCCTCATATCACACCAAACAACGCTAAAACCACGAATCATCCCTCAATTCAAGCTTAATGAAACTTAAGATTTACAACTTCTACATTATGTACTGAAACCTATCAATTCAAGTCCGGTTGACCTCAAATTTTGCACACAAGTCATAAATGATATAACGGAGCTATGAAAATTTTCAGAACTGGATTCCGACTCCGATATCAAAAAGTCAACTCCCCGGTCAAACTTCCAAACTTAAATTCCTATTTTAGCCATTTCAAGCCTAATTTAACTACGGACTTCCAAATAAAATTTCGAATACGCTCCTAAGTCCAAAATCACCATACGGAGCTGTTGGAATCGTCAAAATTCTATTCCGGGGTCATTTTCTCAAAATGTTGACCGAAGTCAAACTTAACACTTTAGGGCCAGCTTCCTCGACTAGTTGGCCCCTCCACTGGACTTTTACTGCAGAAATCCTCTTGGACCTCAACTGGCGAACTTGTTTATCAATAATGGCAAATGGCTCTTCTTCATAACCCAAACTCTTATCTAGCTGAACTGTGTTGAAGTCCAACACATGTGATAGGTCGGCATGATACTTCCAGAGCATAGATACATGGAAAACTAGATGAACTCCTGATAGACTGGGAGGCAATGCAAGTTCATAAGCAACCTCTCCAACTTGTCTCAACACCTCAAATGGGCCTATAAACCTTGGGCTCAACTTGCCCTTCTTCCCGAATTTCATAATTCCCTTCATCGGCAAAACCTTCAAGAGAACTTTTTCACCTACCATAAAGGATAAATCACGCGCTTTCTGATCTACGTAACTCTTATGTCTGGACTGTGCTGTACGAAGTTGCTCCTGAATCAACTTGACCTTTTCCAAAGCATCCTTTACCAAATCAGTACCATATAACTTAGCCTCACCCGGGCTCAAACCATCCGATAGGTGAACGGCATCGACATCCATATAAAGCCTCAAATGGATCCATCTCGATGCTGGATTGGTAACTGTTATTATAAGCAAACTCGGCCAAATGCAGGAAACGATCCCACTGACCTCCAAAGTCAATCACACATGCCCTGAGCATATCCTCCAAAATCTGAACTGTCCGCTCTGACTGCCCATCGGTCTGCGGATGAAAGGCTGTGCTAAGCTCTACACGGGTCCCTAATTCACTCTGAACTGCTCTCCAGAAATGTGAAGTAAAATGATGGCCTCTATCTGATATGATAGAAATTGGCACACCGTGCAACCAAACTATCTCCTGAATATAAATCTGGGCCAACCTCTCTGAAGTATACATAGTCACAACAGGAATAAAGTGTGCCGACTTGGTCAACCTGTCGATAATGACCCAAAATGCATCAAACTTCCGCAAGGTCCGCGGCAACCCAACTACAAAGTCCATGATAATGCGTTCCCATTTCCATTCTGGTATAGTCAGCTGCTGAAGTAGGCCACCTGGCCTCTGGTGCTCATATTTAACTTGCTGGCAATTTAGACACCTAGCTACATACTCAACTATGTCCTTTTTCATTCGTCGCCACCAATGATGCTGCCTCAAATCACGATACATCTTCGTAGCACATGGATGAATAGAATACCGAGAACTATGTGTCTCCTCTAGGATCTTTTTCCTCAGTCCATCTACATTAGGAACACATAGACGATCATGGAGTCGCAGAATGCCATCCGCTCCAATAGTAACTTCCTTGGCACCACCCCGTAGTACCGTTTCTCGAAGAACCATAAGTGTGGATCGTCATACTGACGAGCCTTGATCTGCTCAAATAGTGAAGACTGAGCTACAACACATGCAAGAACTCGGCTGGGCTTTGAAATATCCAGCCTCATAAGTCTGTTAGCCAAGGACTGAATATCCAAGGCTAATGGCCTTTCCTCTGCTGAAATGAAAGCCAAACTGCCCATACTCTCCGCCTTTCTGCTCAAGGCATCTGCAACCACATTTGCTTTGCCCGGATGATACAGGATAGTAATATCATAATCTTTTAGTAACTCCAACCATCTGCGTGCCTCAAATTTAGGTCTCTCTGCTTGAACAAATGCTGCAAACTGCGATGATCAGTATAAACTTCACAAGACACCCCATAAAGATAATGCCTCCAAATCTTAAGGGTGTGAACAATCACAGCTAACTCCAAATTATGTACCGGATAATTTTGCTTGTGGGGCTTTAACTGACGTGGAGCATATGCAATAACTCGCCCTTCCTGCATTAATACACAACCCAAACCAATGCGTGAAGAGTCGCAATACACTGTATACATTCCTGAACTGGAAGGTAACACTAACACTGGTGTTGTAGTCAATGCTGTCTTGAGCTTCTGAAAGCTTGCCTCACAATCATCTAACCACCAGAACTGAACACCCTTCTGGGTTAATTTGGTCAAAGGTGCTGCAATAGATGAAAAACCTTCCACAAACCGGCGATAATAACCTGCTAAACCCAGAAAACTCCTGATCTCAGTCACCGAAGTAGGACAATGCCAATTCTGAACTGCCTCAATCTTTTTGGGATCAACCTTAATACGTTGCCGGTGCATTAGATCCATAAACCCTGTTCTTAATAGTAACTTTGTTCAATTGGCGATAATCAATACACATTCACATTGTGCCATCTTTCTTCTTCACAAATAATATCGGTGTACCCCTAGGCGATACACTCGGTTTGACGAACCCTTTGGCTAGTAACTCTTCAAGGTGTTCTTTCAACTCTTTCAATTCTTTCGGAGCCATGCGATACTGTGGGATAGATATAGGCTGAGTATCTAGAGCCAAGTCAATATAGAAATCAATATCACGATTAGGTGGCATACCTGGAAGATCTGAAAGAAATACATCGGAGAACTCTCGAACTATTGGCACTAAATCAATTACCGGAGTCTCTGCAGTAGTATCCCGAACATAGGCTAGATAAGCCAAAGAACCCTTCCCAACCATGTGTTGAGCCTTTATAAAAGAAATAACCCGATTAAATGAACTAACCGACGAACCCTTCCACTCCAGTCTAGGCAAAGATGGAATAGCCAAGGTAACAGTTTTGGCATGACAATCTAAAATACCATGATATGGAGATAACCAGTCCATACCCAGAATAATTTCAAAATCGATCATCTCGAGCAATAAGAGATCTGATCTAGTTTCAGAACCACAAAATGTAATAATACAAGATCGGTAGATCCGGTTCACAATAATAGAATCGCCTACAGGAGTGGACACATAAACAAGAGTACTTAAGGACTCACGAGAAACACCCAGGAATGGAGCAAATAGAGATGACACATATGAATACGTGGATCCTGGATCAAATAATACTGAGGCATCCTTGCCGCAAACAGAAATAATACCTGTAATCACAGCATCTGAGGCCTCTACATCTGGTCTAGCTGAAAAAGCATAGAACCGAGCTGGAGCGCCAACTAGCTGGCCTCCGCTGGCTGACCTCCACCTCTAGGATGACCCCTACCCCCTGTCCTCCACCTCTTAGAGGTCAGACTATTGGTGGAGCAACTGGTCTGGTAAGCATAGGCTGCTGACCCTGCTGTACTGGTCTACCCCGAAGCCTGGGGCAAAATCTCCGCATGTGACTAGGATCCCCGCACTTGTAACAACTCTTCGGTGCGATGGGCTGCTGACTAAGTGTCTGGCCCTGGGGAACTGAATACCCACTGGGAGGACCCTGAATAGCTGGTGGCCGGTAGGAACTCTCTGGTATAGCACTGAGATAAGGTCGCACTAGAGCACCTCGAGGAGGAGGTGGTGCTGGATATGGGGGTCTGCTGGACTATCCCCTCACGAACTGACCTCTTCCCCCAGATGGAGCACCTCTGAACTCTCCAGAGTACCTGTACCGCTTATCTCTCATAATCTGCTCTCGGCTCCGCTGAAGCACACCCTCAAACCTCCGGGCTATCTCCACAACTAGCTCATAAGAAGTACCCATCTCAACCTCTCGAGCCATAGTGGCATGAATGCTAGTATGTAAACCGGCTACAAACCTTCGCACTCTCTCCGCATCAGTAGGGAGTATCATAAGTGCATGGCGAGATAATTCAGAAAACCTTGCCTCATAATCGGTCACTGTCATCTGACCCTGCTGGAGCTGCTCAAACTGAAACCGCAACTCTTCCCTTTGGGAGGATGGAATATACTTATCCAGGAAGATACAGGTGAACCTGTCCCAAGTCATGGGAGGAGAATCTGCTGGTCTGCTGAGAACATAAGACTGCCACCATCTACGAGCTCTGCCCTCTAGCTGAAAAGTAGCAAAGTCTACCCTATGAGACTCTAATATCCTCATATTTTGCAGTCTATCCCTGCAACGATCAATGAAATCCTGTGTATCCTCATGTCGCTCACCCCCAAAGACAGGAGGATGTAGTCTAGTCCATCTGTCCAATAGTTTCTGAGGATCAACGGCTACAGCTGGCCTAGGGTCAGGTGTAGTTGCTGCCACTGGTTGGGCTCCACCCACGAGTAGTGCACCCTGGATCTGATATACAACAGCTGCCTGTCCATAAGCCTGCATGGTAGGGGTCTGTGCTCCCCCGCCCGCCTGAGATGTGGTTGGGTCTGCCGGAAATAAACCTGCCTGAGTCATATTATCCATGAACCGTAGCGTACGACCCATGACATCCTGAAATCCCGGTGCAGATGTGAAATCCACCGGAGCTGGCCCTGCCACAGGCACCTCACCCTACTTCTCAATAACAGGGTTCTATGCTGGACCCACTGGCAGCATAACTGGAATAGTCATGGGACGTCCTCGCCCTCTACCACGGGCTGGAGCCCTCCCTCGGCCTCGACCTCTAGCAACTGGGGGGAGTAGCTCTTCCCTGGTCTGGAACCTCATTCTAGCGTGTTCTCACCATCTGTGAGAGAATAAGAGAACGATATTTAGTACTACATTAATTACACGATGGAATATGAAGAAAGGTAGTTTTCCTAATACCCTATAGCCTCTCGAAGATAAGTACAGACGTCTCCGTACCGATCCGCAAGACTCTATTAGGTCTGCTCATAACTTGTGAGACCTACGTTAACCTAGTGCCCTGATACCATGTTTTCACGATCCAATTTTACCTATAAGTCGTGATGGAGCCCAACACAACAGCTAGGCAAGCCAACTAATATATTAAGCATATATTGATAAAATTTAAAATCAAGAAAATATAACAAAACCCAAACTCTACCAATGTGTGTGCCAAGACCTGGTGTCACAAGTGTATGAGCATCTAGTAGATTATACAAAACCTCAAATACTGTCTGAAATAAAATAGACAGAATAAAAAAAAAATACAAGGAGAGACACTAGTAGATGCAGAACGGCTCAGAAAGACAGCTCACCACTATGTCCCTAGATAGCGTGGGTGTAAGACGATAGGTCTCCCACTAGTACTTGCCTCAGGTCCTGCACAAAAAGTGCAGCAAGTGCAGTATGAGTACATAAACAACGTGTACCCAGTAAGTATCAAGCCTAATCTCGAAGTGGTAGAGACGAGATGACCGACTTTGACACTCACTATGGGTCAATAATAATAATTGAAATATAATTAGGATATTTAAATCAGCATGATGTACAGAATTTACAATAATTTATTTAATCAGCGGAAATAAGCAAATTCTTTCAAATGTAACAACTCTCAATATATTAATTAAATTCCTTCAATTCAAATAATTTCCAATTTATCAATTAAATATCATTTATAGGAATAACAATTAATTCTTTAACAAACAAGAATAATAATTCATTAAATTCCAAGGATTTTTCAATTTATCATTTAGCTTCGCAAGCTGAAATAACTATTAAAGTATCGTGTAATTATTATTATTAAGCATGATTTCTGCCGAGGACGTACGGCCCGATCCAGAGTGTCGTGTACACTGCCGAGGGACGTGCGGTGCGATCCATCGCTCCACAAGGAAGGAGGACATTCGGCCCACTCCACAAGAAAGGAGGACATTTTCTTATGTGCCTCCGGAAGGAGAGTATATTTATTATAAGATAAATTCGGGAGGAAAAATAATTTCTCTTAACAATTAATTAATTTAAACAGAAAATCAAGTATATGAGATTTCCATCCTTTAATATTTTTAGCTAACAATTCACAATATATATATACCAAGTAATATTAATTAAACAAGGAATACAATTTATACAAGTAATTCATGCTTTGAGTTTAGGACTAGCCGGACTTTAGCATTAATAGTAGCAACGCACGGACTCTCATCACCTCGTGTGTACGTAGCCCCCACAATTAGCAACAATTATTTAATTTTAATCACCTATGAGGTAATTTCCCCCTCACAAAATTAAACAAGAGCCTTACCTCGTCTTGCTGCAATTTAATCCACTAGAAGGCCTTTTCCACGATTATCCAACTCTGTCTGGCTCGAATCTAGCCAAAAATAATTCGATACAATCAATAAAAATTATAGGAATCAATTCTATAAGAAAATACTATATTTTAAATAAAAAATCCGAAATTAATTAAAAATTCGTCTGTGGGACCCACATCTCAGAATTCGGCAAAAGTTACGAAATATGAACACCTACTCAACCACGAGTCTACCCATACCAAAATCACTAAATTTCGGTAACAATTCGGCCCTCAAATCCTCAAATATATCCAAGAGAATTTTCAAAATTTTCCAACTCAATTCACCAATTAAATGATAAAAATAGTGATGGACTCGTGTAATTTAACCAATATTGAGTTAAGAACACTTACCCCATTGTTTTCTCTGAAAATCTCCCAAAAATCGCCTAAATCCGAGCTCCAAATCGTTAAAAATGGAAAATGGGATGAAGTCCCATTTTCAGAACTTAAACTCTCTGCCCAGTTATTCCTTCTACGCGATCGCGAACTTCCTCACGCGATCGCAGAGCACAAATTTTCTGCCCAGACATTAACCCTACGCGATGGCGGAAAATCCCACGCGATCGCAAAGTACAGTCTCCGCAAGCCTACGCGATCGCGAGCCTCCTCACGCGATTGCGAAGCATTAAGCGCGTGGTCTGCTTCTGCTTTGTTTCCTCTTCGTGAACGCGGCCTTAACCATGTGTTCGCATAGCACAACTGAATCCAACCTATGCGATCGCGAACTTGCACACGCGATCGCATAGAACAAATTCTCAGCTGCCAAATTAAGCCTACGCGATCGCAACCCCATTCACGCGATCGCGTAGAACAAATCCACCTCTGCCCAAATTAATCTACGCGATCGCAGACCAACCTACGCGATCGCGAATAAGGAATTCAGAAGAAGATACCAGCAGCTATCAGCAGTGTTTCAAAGGCCAAAAATGATCTGTTAGTCGTCCAAAATTCACCCGAGCCCCTCGGGACCTCAACCAATTATACCAACAAGTCCCAAAACATCATACGAACTTAGTCGAACCCTCAAATCACACCAAACAAGGCTAAAACCACGAATCATCTCTCAATTCAAGCTTAATGAAACTTAAGATTTCCAACTTCTATATTATGAACCGAAACCTATCAATTCAAGTCCGATTGACCTCAAATTTTGCACACAAGTCATAAATGATATAACGGAGCTAGAAAAATTTTCAGAACTGGATTCCGACTCCGATATCAAAAAGTCAACTCCCCGATCAAACTTTCAAACTTAAATTCCTATTTTAGCCATTTCAAGCCTAATTTAACTACGGACTTCCAAATAAAATTTCGAACACGCTCTTAAGTACAAAATCACCATACGAGACTGTTGGAATCGTCAAAATTCTATTCCGATGTCATTTTTTCAAAATGTTGACGGAAGTCAAACTTAGCACTTTAGGGCCAGCTTAAGGAACCATGTGTTCAGGTTTCAACCCAAACACTTCCAAATCCCGCACCAACCATCCCTGCAAGTAATAAATTATTAAAAGTACATACGAAAAGTTTTATTTTTGGGAAGGGGGTTCTAAAAGTTAAAATGACCGGTTGGGTCATTACAATGAATGACTTGAAATATAGCCTACACAGTGTTTCTCAAATTTGCCACAAAGGAAACAAAGTAGAATTTTTATCAAATACTTGCACAGTCATAAATCTCGTGGTTGGTGAAGTGGTTCTGTTGGCAAAAAGATACAAAAACATCCATATTGCTGATTTTGAGTCCTTGCACAATGGGGGATCTTACATGTCTGAGTGTTGTTGATGATGATGCTGAGCAGTGGAACAGAAGATTGAACATGCAAGATTTTCATTGTTGAACAAGTTGGTCAAGAAGGACCTGGTCCATGGGCTGCCGGAGTCAAGGTTCAAAGGTCACAAGGTGTGTGATGCTTGTGTAAGAGGAAAGCAAGTCATGTCCTCTTTTAAGCCCAAAAATAAAGTAAGCACCTCAAGGCCACTTGATCTATTCCATATAGATCTATGTGGACCTATGAGGGTTCCCAGTAGAGGAGGAAAGAAGTACATCCTTGTCATAGTTGACGACTACTCCAGATTCACATGAATCTTGTTTCTCAGAACCAAGGATGAAACCTTTCCAGTTTTTGTTGCATTTGTAAAGCAGATTCAAGTGAAGATGAGCCATAATGTTGTAAGTATAAGGTCTGATCATGGCACAGAGTTCGACAATGCAAACTTCGATGAATTCTGTGCTGAAAATGGCATAAGTCACAATTTTTTAGCTCCCAGAACACCCCAAAAAATGGTGTTATGGAGAGGAAAAATAGGACTCTTGAAGACATAGCAAGAACTATGCTAATTGACAGTGGCGTAGCAAATGGCTTCTGGGCAGAGTCAATTAATACTGCTTGCTACTTGCTCCCTCCTGAACAAAACTCAATATGAATTGTTGAATGGAAGGAAGACTAAGCTAACTCACCTAAGAACGTTTGGATGAAAATGCTTCGTTCTCAATAATGGTAAGGAAGCTTTGGGAAAATTTGATGGTAGAAGTGATGAAGGAATATTTCTTGGATATTCCTCACAAATCAAAGCATACAAGGTCTACAACAAAAGGACTCAATGTGTTGAAGAAAGCATACATGTAATCTTTGATGAATCACACCACTTATGTGGAAAAAATTCACATGATAAAATTGATCAACACAGAGAGCAGTCGAAGGTTCCTGTAGAATTCATTGATATGGAAAATGGAAAAGCAGAATTGATGACCCAAGACAAGTAATTCAACGAAGAAAATACAATAGAATCCTCAACTGATGCAGAAGAACCTGGTTCCTCCATCACAACAACTGAAGTAGAGGATAAAGTTGTTGATGCCGTGTAAGGAACTCCTGATGCTGAGTAGATAAGTGGTACTCACCCATCCACATATGCCAACAATGGATCCCATTTTGAGAAACCTGGATCTTCTCACAATAAGATTCAGGTGTCTAACTGGAAGCAAAAAATTTCACATCATCTCCAAAATGTGATCACTCCTCTTGATTCAGGAATTTAAACCAGATCAAAGACAAGAAACTCGTTTGCCTTCTCAGCTTTCCTCTCTCAAATTGAGCCTAAAAATATCAAGGAAGCATTAAAAGATGCTGACTGGATTACAGTTGTGCAAGATGAACTTTATCAATTAGAGAGGAACCATGTATGGCACCTGGTCTCTCGATCCTCAGATAGAACGGTCATAGGAACCAGGTGGGTGTTCAGAAACAAGCTTGATGAATTTAGGAATACAACAAGGAACAAGGCTAGGTTAGTAGTTCAAGGCTACAATCAAGAATAAGGGATCGAATATGATGAAACCATTGCTCCATTTGCTTGTATGGAAGCCGTCAGAATTCTTATTGATTTTGTATCTCATATGGAATTCATATTATTCCAAATGGATATCAAAAGTGCATTTCTGAATGGATATTTAAAGGAATAAGTCTTCGTCAAACAACCACCTGGGTTTAAGTGTCATGAGCATCCTGAACATGTATTCAAACTTGAAAAGGCATTATATGGACTGAAGCAGGCCCCTCGTGCATGGTATGAAAGGTTGTCCAAGTTTCTTCTCGAAAATGACTTTACAAGAAGAAGAATTGACAATATCCTATTTCTAAAGAAACGGGGAAGGAACTTGCTCATTGTGTAAGTTTATGTTGACGATATCATTTTTGGTGCAACAAAACGACTCCTTGTGCGAGAAGTTTGCAAAGCTTATGGGAAGCGAGTTTGAAATGAGCATGATGGGGGAATTGAATTTTTTCTTAGGGTTGCAAGTTAAGAAAACCCCTAAAGGAATAATGATAAGCAAGCAGAAGTACATTAAGGAGCTCTTGAAGAGATTTAAGATGGAAAGTTCAAAAACCATTGATACTCCTATTGCCACTGCCACTCGTTTGGACTTGGATGAACCCGGTTCACCTGTGAACGGAACCATGTACAGAGGCATCATTGGTTCACTCTTGTATCTCGCAGTTAGTAGACCTGATATTGTATTCAGTGCGGGATTATGTGCTAGATTTTAATCCAGTCCAAAGGAATCTCATCTTAAAGCTGCCAAAAGGATTCTAAGGTATCTTAAAGGAATGCAGGACCTGGTTCTCTACTATCCTTCATGGGACAATTTCAATTTAATTGGGTATGCTGATGTTGGTTATCTGGTGGATAGAAAAAGTACATCTGGAATGGCACATTTTTTGGAATCATATTTGATTTCATAGGGTAAAAAGAAATAAAACTTTGTAGCTCTTTCAACTGCAGGAGCTAAGTATGTGGCAGTCGCCTCTTGCTGTGCTCAACTATTGTGGATCAAGCAGCAACCAGAGGATTTTGGTGTATTTTCTGATTTCATTCCATTACTGTGTGATAATACTAGTGCTCTTAACATGGCAAAGAGCCCAGTTCAGCATAAGAGAACAAAGAACATTGATGTGCGACATCATTTTCTCAGGGACAATATTGAAAAGGGTCATATCTGCATAAAGTTCTACAAAACAGAAGACCAAGTAGCAGATATCTTCACCAAAGTACTGAGCAGAGGGCACTTTGAAAAGAATCGATTGGTATTGGGGTTGATAAAATTGAACTAAGCACCAGGTCCCTCAATTATTGGCTATGAAAGAATCAACAGGTAAAAATAGCTAAAAAGTGTTTTCTGACAAGTTCTAACTCATCTCTATACCGTTATAGGTAGACACGCATGACAACTACAGAGCAAACAAGTAGCTAATGACATTGCATCTTGGTAAAATGATGAGGCTCACATTTACAAAACTAAGTCAGGGAACCTGGTTCCCTTGACACAGGTTAGTAGTTCCTTTGTACTCTCATGCACATTTTTAAACGGCTATAAAAGTGCCATGTCATTAAAAGTTTCAGTCTCCCTCTCTCGTCTCTTTGAACTCAAAAGTTACACTCGTTACTAAATGACCCGTCTACCCGGTGATTCGTACTCGTTTGTAACGGGTCCCTCACTTTCCCTAAATAACCCCAAAAGCTATCTATTTCCTCACTATCCATATCAAAGCTAAAAATTCCCTTTTCTCTCTCAAAACAAATACTTTCTTCTCGTTTACTCACTATAAATCTCCACTATGTCTCAAAATTCAGAAGTTTCAAATGTCTCTAGTGTAGTCCCCACTGTGTCCTCGTCTCATGAAGCAAATGAACGAGAGTTGGAGTCCCCTCTGTAACCCAGTCCAAATCCCATACCAGACCAACAACCACCTACTACTTCCTCTCCAACCCAATCAAGTTCTGGTTCTTACCGCACTCTCAAGACTCAGAACCCCAAATGATTCGTTGTTGTAACCTCTCCTTCTGCCTCGCCGGAAAAAGTGGTAGAAGGTGAAACAGTAGATGGAGATGAAGGTTAAGAAGCTTCTAGTCAGAAGGATGGGGAGAGTGGTGAAGCCCAACAGGAGGTGGTTAATTGTAGTGAAGGCTCAGAATCGCTTATTCCAATCTTCGATTTGAATATTGCCAACCCTACATATAATATTCCTCATGTACCCTCTGACTCTACTTTGGGGGTTAAATGAACAAGAAGTCATTGAGAACATGTTGTTAATCGCTGCAGAGGGAGGTTTGGTTGGTGGTTATAAGGGTGTTAATGAGACCATTGGGTCTCAGGGGGAAGGTGAAGGTCATCAGGAAGAGGGTAGGGAACTGGTGCCCCTTGAAAATCCGGCACCTGATAGTACTACTGGGGAAACAAATGAGGGAGCTAATCACCCGGCCCAAGAGGATCCCTATGCTCCTACTTGGGATGAAACTCCTTGCTCTTCGAAAGAGCCCCAGGTCAGTACTGATCATGCTACCTCTCCTCACTTCGATACTGAGCCGTTAAACATCATCTTTCCTGAGATGAGATCTCTTTCTGAGGAAGAAAATGAAAACAGTGAAGAAGACTATGACAATGTATTTCTAGCAAGCTTCTTTGTGGCTAGGAATAGGAGGGAAGTTGCCAAAGAGGCCACTCCTAAAATACCTACTACTAGGCTGCAAAAGAAGGAACCCCTTGAATCTGTTCTAAAGAAAAACAAAGAAGAGAAGAAAATGGGGAGGCTGGTAAAAGGGGGAAAGCCGGTGAATGAGGAAGAAGTGCTTCCAGTACTTGTTGATGTTGACGATGAAGAGGTGAATGAGGAACCTGCTTCTTTGATTCATAAGTCCTCTAAGAAACCTGTGATTTCAAAACCCATGAGAGAGCAATCTGTGAAAGCTGTGGAAGGGGAAAATGTTGAGGTAGACAAGTCTGGTGAAAAGGTGCCTGAGAAGTTTGGTGAGAAATTGTCTGAGAAGTTTGCAAAGAAAGAGAAAAGTGTGAGAAAGTCTGTGAAAAGGAAGGCTGGTGACAATGAGGAACCCGGTTCCTCCAAGAAGTCCAAGGTGGGTGTGGACAAGGATGAAGGAAGAGAAAACCTGAGAAAATAGAGGGTGTTGTGGGGCAGAACATTTGCCCCTGATATTCTTGACATGACAGGGATGCGCCAACTGGTTGATATTTGTAAATTTCAATAGTAGACACACTTGTTCACCAATTAGAGCCCTAAGGTGTATGAGGAAGAAATGTGTAGCTTCTACGCGGACATGTTCACAGTGGAAGAGGATAACATCTGTTTGAAGGTCAACGATGTAGACTTTGTGATGGACGAGGCTGTGTTGGGGAGCATTTTAGGAGTTCCTATTGAAGGAATATCATCCATTGAGGGGACATGTTCTCCCAACTTCAGAAATGCCATTCTAAAGGATGATGCAATGCAGCAAGGGGAATGAGCGCACAAAAAGGCCCTCATTCCAGTGTATCAACTCTTGTTCAAGATAGTGAACAAGGTTGTGCTTCCACGTGTAGAAAGGTGTTCCATTACGTCAAGAGTAGACCTCTTCCTAATGGAAGCACTGGATGCCTGCACTACTATCAATCTGCTTGGACTCATGATAGAGCACATGAAGAAAGTGGCAGATTTCAAGGATGGTAATCATGGGTTGCCTTACGGGTTCTTACTCACTAAGGTGTTTAATTTCTTCAAAGTCTCTTTGGTAAAAGAAACAGGGGGAACCCACAAGCAAATATTCTCCAAAACCACCTTAGAAGAGTGTGAGTGTATTGATAATAAATGAGAGGTTGGCAGCAATTCCACTATTTCTCAATTGATTGATGCTCAGAATACTGCCAATGAAGAGATAAGGAAGTTGAAGGCGTGGAATGTTATTCTTGAATGACAGCTTAGTCAGGCCTATGAGGCACCTAGTTCCAGCAGTGCACAAGGAATAGAGGTTGCCCGTCTGACCAAGAAAAATGCAGATCTCAGGAAATAGGTCAAGGACCTGAAGGAGCGACTGCTTAACGAGCAAGTGTTTGTAAATGCCCGAATGGATATTCTCCTCTGAACCTGTAACGACCCGATCGGTCATTTTGAGCTCTAGCACGTCTTTCGGCAGTTTGAGGCCTGGAGTAGCTTTATTTCAGGTATTATGACTTGTACGTGTGGTCGGAATCGAATTTCAGGAGGTTTGGACTTGATTTGGGAAGATAATTCTAAATTCAGAAGCTTTAAGTTGGAAGAATTGACTAAGGTATGGATTTTTAGTAAACGAACTCAAAATCAGGAATTTAATGTTTCAATAGGTTTGTATGATAATTTTGGACTTGGACGTATGTTCGGGTTGAGTATATGGTGGCCCGGGAGTATTTCGGCGCCTATTACTGAAGGTTGCCATTTTCAAAGTTTAAGAATTTCCTAAGTTTGGGTTGAAGTGGATTTTGATGTTATTAATGTTCGTTTGGGATTCCGAGCTTAGGAATAGCTCCGCATGGTGATTCTGGTCTTGGGGGAACATCTTGATGTGGATTTGGAGGCATGTAGGTCATTTCGGGGTCATTTGGAGAAAGTTGGAAAATTAAAGGTTTTTGGGGAAATTTGACCGAGAGTGAACTTTTTGATATCGAAGTCGGATTCCAATTTCGGAAGTGGGAGTAGGTCCGTAATGTCAATTATGACTTGTGTACAAAATCTGAGGTCAATCGGATTTGATTTGATTGGTTTCGGTGTCGAATGTAGAAGTTTGAAGTTCTAAAGTCCATAAAGTTTGAATTGGGGTGCGATTCGTGGTTTTGATGCTGTTAGATGTGATTTGAGACCTCGAGTAGGCTCGTGTTATATATTGGGACTGGTTGGTATGATTGGACAGAGACCCAGGGGGCTAGGGTGTGATTCAGGGTGGTTTCGGACCAAGTTTGGGTATGTTGATGCTGCTGGTTGCTGGTTCTGGTGTTATTCTTAGCGTTCCCGAGGAGCCTCTCGCGTTCGCGAAGAAGGATTTTGCTGCTGGGACTTTGTTCTTCGTGTTCGCGAAGAGGCTCTCGCGTTCGCAAAGAAGGAATTTCTGTTATCCGTCGTCTGATTTTGGAAGCTTATATCTCACAATCTATAATGAATATGGAGATGATCCAAATATAAAAGTTGTAGGCCTTGGTGTCTAGTTTTCAGAAAGATAAACCATTTGTCATTTGGAGTTGTTTACAAAGAATTATGGTGGATACACTACAGGCTGTCCGGGAAGAGTTTGGAAATATCTGCTGCATAGGGCTGACTTTGGAAGCTTATATCTCTCAATATACAAAGAATTGGGAGATGATCAACATATGAAAGTTATAGTCCTTGATGTCTAGTTTTCAGAAATTGAAACCATTTATGATTTGGAATTTTGTACAAAAAGGTATGACTCATTTAGCAATTTTGGAGAGAAATTTCACCACAAAACTTGGGGTAAGCATTCTTGACTCATTTGTGATTATATTTCATGGATTAATCTTCATTTCCTGCTTTGGATTATTGATTTTTCAAGAAGAAATCGGAAGAAATTTCTATAATTTCACAAAATGAATTTTCGAGTTTTGAGTACCGATTCGGAGTCGGATTTGAATGAAATTAGTATGGTTAAACTCATAATTGAATGGTTTGTCAGATTTTGTGAGTTTCATCGGATTCCGAGACGTGGGCTCAATTGCCAACTTTTCGAGTGGAGTTAAGAATTTTTATAAATTGTTAAATTTCAAGCATTGGAGTATACATTTTGATTGGTTTGCACATTATTTGCATAGTTTTGGATCGACAAGCATCGGTTTGAGGTGTTCGAGTAGCGTTGGAGCCGGCTATGAAACTTTGGAGCGACATAAGTCTCTTGTCTAACCTTGTAAGAGGGAATTAACCCCATAGGTGATGCAAATTAGTATTTGCTGCTAATTGTAGGGGCTTATGGTGAGCTAGGACCCAAATCATGAACTACTTGTAACGTTTGCATCCTTTATTAATTAAAATACTTGAATCACATTAGAAATTATTAGAGGAAATAGTAAAAGACCGAAATTTCACATACTTGAATCTTTGTGCAAATTACTCGACCGTTAATAGAAAATTGTACATCCTTATGTGTTAGCCTTGTGATAGCTTCTCATCCCGGAGGTTCATAAAATGTCCTCCTTTCTTGTGGAGCGGGCCGAACGCCTCGGCAATATAGATGCATCTATGGATCATGCCGCACGTCCCTCGGCAATGTACACGTTATTCTGGATCGGGCCGAACGACCTCGGCAGAATCGTGCGTTATCGCTAGTAGTTCAAATATTCACAAGATAAACCTTCCAATGAAGCCCAGCATTTTATGGTATTTCCTATTTAATTGGTATTGACACTTGGCATTTTTCTAAAGTACTAATGTAGAATACAAGCTCGAGAAACTTATGCTTTAAAAAAATAATTAGAAGATTATAAACCTTACAGATTTACCCTATTATTGCTGTGAAATTCATATTTGCTCACGCTTTTATTATATTTCTCTATTTGTCAAGACCCAATTTCACCTATAGGTCATGATGGCGCCCAAAAAAATAATAAAATACCAATTTCTACCAATGTGTGTGTGCCAAGACCCAGTGTCACAAGTGCATGAGCATCTAATAGATTATACAAAACTCCAAATACTCTCTGAAATGAATTAGGCAGAATATAAATATAAGAAGAGACACTGGTAGCTGCAGAATGGCTCATAAAGGCAGCTCACCACTATGCCTCGGGATGACGTGGGTATATGATGATAGGTCCTCCACTAGTACCTATCTCAGATCCTGCACAAAAAGTACAGCAAGTGTAGTATGAGTACGTAAACAATGTGTACCCAGTAAGTATCAAGCCTAATCTCGAAGTGGTAGAGACGAGATGGCCGACTTTGACACTCACTAAGGGTCAATAATAATAACTGAAATAAAACTAGGATACTTAAATCAGCATGATTTACAGAATTTACAATAACCTATTTAATCAGCAGAAATAATCAAATTTTCTTCAAATGTAACAATTCTCAATATATTAATTAAATTCCCTCAATTCAAATAATTTCCAATGTATCAATTAAACCTCATTCACCGGAGTAACAATTAATTCCTTAACAAGCAAGAACAATAATTCATTAAATTCCAAGGATTTTCCAATTTATTAATTAGCTTCACAAGCTGAAATAAATTATTAAAGTATCGTGTAATTATTATTATTAAGCACGATTTCTGCCGAGGACGTACGACCCGATCCAGAGTGTCGTGTACACTGCCGAGGGACGTGCGGCGCGATTCATAGATGCATCTATCCTGTCGAGGCGTTCGGCCCGCTTCACAAAAAAGGAGGATATTTTCTTATGTGCCTTCGGAAGGAGAGTATATTTATAATAAGGTAAATTCGGGAAGAGAATAATTTCTTTTAACAATTAATTGATTTAAACAAACAATCAAGCCTGTGAGATTTCCATCCTTTAATATCTTTATCTAACAATTTACAATATATTCATATAGATATCAATTAATATAAATAAATCAAAGAATACAATTTCCACAAGTAAGGCATGCTTTGAGTCCTAAACTACCCGGACTTTAGCATTAATGGTAGCTACGCACGGACTCTCGTCACCGCGTGCATACGTAGCCCCCCACAATTAGCAACAATTATTTAATTTTAATCACCTATGAGGTAATTTCCCCCTCACAAAATTAGACAAGAGACTTACTTCGTCTTGCTCCAATTTAATCCACTATAAGGACTTTTCCATAATTATCCAACTCCGTCTTGCTTGAATCTAGCCAAAATAATTCGATACAATCACTAAATATTGTAAAAATTAATTATATAAGAAAATACTACATTTTTAAGAAAAGATCCCGAAATTAATTAAAAATTCGCTCACGGGGCCCACATCTCGGAATCTGGCGAAAGTTATGAAATCCGACAACCCATTCAATTACGAGTCCAACTATACTAGTTTCACTCAAATCCGACTCCGAATCGATACCGAAATCTCAAAATTTCGTTTCTATGAGATTTCTAAACTTTTCCAAATTTCAATCTCAAAACACTAATTAAATTATGAAAACAATGATATACTTGTATATGTAGATCAAATCCGAGTTAGAATCACTTACCCCAATGTTTTTCCCTTGAAAATCTGCCAAAAGTCTTCTCTGCTCAAGCTCAAGTTCGTTAAAAATGGCAAATGGGACGAATGCCCTCTGTTTATAAAACTGCCCAGCAACCTTCGGAACTGGTCCTCGAACTGGGCCTCGATCGCGGCTTCGATCACAGGCTCGAGCCTGGACCTCGGTCATGGCCTCGATCAGGGCATCGAACATGTGCCTTCGATCAGGGCATCGAGGTTGTGCCTTCGCTTAGGGCATAGAGCTTGGGTCTCGATCTTAGCCCTCGAGCCTTACCTTCGATCATGCCCTCGAGCCTTGCCTTCGATCATGCCCTCGAGCCTTGCCTTCGATACTGAGCCTCGTCCCTAGCTTCGACTCAGGGCTCGATCGTGTTCTCGATATCTGGGCTAGATCACAGCCCAGAATGTCCAGGGCTCGATCGTGGGCTCGATATCTGGGCTCGATCACAGCCCAGAATGTCCAACAGAAGAGGAAAAATTACAGCAGCTTTTTAACTCAAATTTTGATCCGTTAACCATCCGAAACTCACCCGAGGCCCTCGGGACCTCAACCAAATATACCAACAAGTCCTAAAACATCATACGAACTTAGTCGAACCTCTAAATCACATCAAACAATGCTAAAACCATGAATCATACCCCAATTCAAGCTTAATGAAACTAAGAGTTTTCAACTTTTACATTCAATATCGGAACATATCAAATCAACTCCGATTGACCTCAAATTTTACACACAAGTCATAAATTATATAACAAAGCTATGAAAATTTTTGGAACTGGATTCCGACTCCGGTATCAAAAAGTCAACTCATCGGTCAAACTTCCAAACTTAAATTCTTATTTTTAGCCATGTCATGCCTAATTTAATTACGGACTTCCAAATAAAATTCCGAACACGCTCCTAAGTCCAAAATTACCATAGGGAGCTATTGGAATCATCAAAATTCTATTCCAGGGTTGTTTTCTAAAAATGTTGACCGAAGTCAACCTTAGCACTTTAAGGCCAACTTATGGAACCAAATGTTCCTGTTTCACCCAAACATTTTCAAATCTTGAACCAACCATCCCCGTAAGTCATAAATTATTACAAGCACCTACGGGAAGTTTTATTTTAGGGAATGGGGTTCTAAAAGTTAAAATGACTGGTTGGGTCATTACACTATTGGACCTTTTGTAAGTGTCGATGTCAACCTATCGTCACTACTTCTTCGAGGTTAGACTTGATACTTACTGGGTATGCGTTGATTTATGTACTCATACTACACTTACTGCATATTTTTTTGCAGGTACATATATATCTAGTGGTCTTTTGGGCACAGAGGCGTGGCTATTATGGGGACATATAGTGAGCTACATTCCATGTTACGAATCCGCAACATACAGAGTCTCCATCAAGGTTATTTCCCTGTCTAATTTGTACTCCAGACAGAGGTTGTATTTTATCATATTTTCTAGTTGATGGTCATGCACTTGTGACACCGGGTTTTGGGGGTTTTCTTCGGGTTAATCATTATTTTGGTTCATATTAATATTTTTATTCATTTTATAAATTCTATGATACGCTATTAAATTAAGGAAAAGTCACTATTTCAAAAATACTAAAATGAGCAAATAAATTGATAAATCAATATTGGCTTACCTGACGACGGCGTTAGGCGCCATCATGACCCATAGTGAATTTTGGGTCATGACAGCTTGGTATTAGAGCACTAGGTTCATGTAGGTCTCACGAGTCATGAGAAACTCTAGTAGAGTCCTGCGGATCAGTATGGAGACGTCTATACTTATCTTCGGGAGGCTATAGGACTGTTAGGAGAACTTCCCTTCTTGATTCCTTTATCATGCGGTTTGATTCCATTGAGGCTTGTGCCTTCATTTCCTTCCTACTCATTCTTATATGATGTTAAGAGCTCATGCCAATTGGGCATCGAGAAGTTGTAATGGTACTATAGACTTGGTGCAGGATGTTTCTCCCTGCGCATTCAAACAAGCTATTATCGTCTTCTTATGAAGGGAGGTTCTGTCATTTCAGCTCAGTATCGGTATTTCCTATGGCTTTGAGGCTATGCACAGTTTTAGTGAAATGGTAGGGTGCCTGTCTACGTGTCAAGCTAGTGAATGACTCGAAAGGAGGATTTCTCAGTGCATGATTTAAAGGTTCAGTATTTAATTTCAGCAAAGGAAAGCCGATTGGACAATGAATGTTCAGGTTTGGGTTGATGGAGTAACGAGACTTGGTATTTTCGAGTATGGTGGAATGTTCATTGTGATGCGGTATCGTCGTCCTCGTTTGAACGCATTTTCGGTTTCCTGGTGCTATGGTCTTTTTGATTTTTGCCTTCGGGGTGAGGTGTTGTGAAATGGTGCCTGAGCTGCGGTGTGCAGCGGTTCAGGGTCGAATTGGTATTTCTAATGTGACGTCTCGAGGAAGCTGACCTTCTAAGAGGCTTAAAGTTGGTAGTAATTTATTGGTTCAGGTGCTACAAAGATGGATTTTGATTTGATGCAACGTTTGGGAAACAAAGTATAAGGGAGGACATGGCGGGAAGTATTTTGCGGTAGTCAAAGTACTAGCAGGTCAAGTACGAAAAGCGATTGAGAAGTTGCTTAAAGGAGATGGTTTAACCGAAGTAGGAGTGGCAAATTAGCATATGGATTCTGTGGTAGGAGAGTCGCGTGCCTTGAGAAAGTGTAGAACGGTTTGGGAATCGTGATGGAGGGTGATTTGGCCTGCGGATTTTATTTGGAGTGATGGTCAATGTACGAAGAAAGATTGAATATGGCAGAAAGGAGTTTGCTTGAAATGTAGAGGGGTGTGAAGTTCTGATTATTATTTCAGATGCAATATGACTTGAGTCCGGAAGGTATGGTTGAGCTTTCAGTTGATGTCAATAAGAAGGAGCCGACTTGTACAGCTGGTGGACGAGCATGGGCTCGGGAGGGTTACAGAATGCGTGGTAGTTGCACCCAGTGCAGCGTCATTGGAAGACGTCGGCATGGAATTTTCACATATGGGTTGTCTCCTGTGAACAGGCTAGCGGTTGCATGATGTTGATGAAGCTACTACGAAGGATTTTAATTGCTACCTGGTAAGAGGACGAAATGAGATTGTTGCCCACCGTCTACGATTGGATCGTGTGGTTGTCGACTTGTGCAGCTTCCGGTTATCGACGCATTGGTGGATTATTTGTGACTAATAAAAAGGAAATACCAGGGGTAATTCGAGCAAAGAAATTGATAAATGTGTGCTATACTTCGACTTATCGATTCAAGTATAGGTTTTGGGAAGACTCAGAGTTGTGCTTCTTGTGGAGGTAATGTGCAAGGAAACAAAAAGGGATTTAGCCGGTTGTTTATTTGTGAGGGTATTCATGTACTAGCAGGGCAATGAAGTTTGGTTATATTCGAGACCAGGTCAGAGTGGGTGACTCTTAACAACGGTTCAGTGAGTTCAAGAATTTAAGTCTGGTACTTAAGGATTTCGGGTCCGTTGTGTGGTTAAGGATCGAGTTCTGTAGTGGATTGCGAATGGGACTTAGAGTGTTCTATGTTATTATCAGGTAAGCGATGCGGTATTGGAGGAAAAGAAGAAATGGCTTCGGATTTGCGGGAGGTCCTGCATAATGGGTATACCAGTCCAAGATGCTATTGTGCGCTGGAGAAAGGTATGAGGTGATTCATGGGTATTTAGACGATGTAGTCTTGCGATTCAGGTCACTCGGGATGAGTGTAGATTGAGTTTGTTATGTTGTGAATAAAGCTAATGTTATTTCTAAGGCATGTCAAGGGTAAATTTAAAGAAGTTGGGGCTGTTGTAATGGCTGAATCAACATGATTGTGGCAATAGTCGGTTCATTCGGTGTGTGAAGTTATAACATGTGGTTTGTGGTTGTACGTGAAGGCTTGACAGCCACCATAAATTGATTGATTTGGGAGGTATGTGATTTTAAATGGCCTTGTGGCGTAAATGGACTTCTAGAAGAGTCATGGTGGTTTAGATCACGACTTGAGGTGGTATTTTCTGCGGTTTGGGAATTCAGTTGCGTGTTGCGTTGGTCCTTCTGAAACGAGCTAAGTGAAAAGTCTCCTAGTCAATGAAGTGTTATTCTACTGGTGATTCAGGTATTGTGATGAATTTGGGTATTCTCGCATAGCAGTGTGATAGGTGCAGCGAACGGCATGGGAATTTGAAAGCTGAGGTTAAGGGTTGTGGTTCGGTGTTGATAAGAATGTCATGAGCTCGGATGAGCAGGGAAAAATTCAGATGTTTAGAGTAACCTGGCGTTATCTTAGTGTCGCCTGAGAATGGTGTTCGGTGGAAGAGGCATTGTGTATTGGTTTGCGGATTGTGAAATTACCTTATAGATTAGCACGGTCGGTGGTATGGAAATGCAGCCTTTGCTACCTTATGCATAATGGTTATGGGAGCGTACCCCACAGGGAGATTTGTATCAGTTTGGCATGGTAGTCACTTGATTGTTATGGATTGAAACCAAGTATGGAGATATTTGGTTATATCGCTAATGTGTGAGTTTGTGCCTGGAAGGCGCTCTATTCCCTTGGTTGTGAACTGTGGGAGTTGTTCCGGATTGAGACGGCTTGATTAGTCGCCCATGTGTTGAGGTCTCGTGTAGCTTGTGGTGTTATATGAGGAAGATGGCTCTCGAGATGCAGGTCATTTATCGCGCCTTAGTTGTGCTTGGGTTTGTGGCGTATTGTGCTATTCGTCTCCCCAGAGTAGTATTTTTGCACTTGGCGTGCTTGTGATCGATATTCGGGTATTTCGTAAGTACAAGCATCACGGCTTGATGTACATTTTCTTCTTGATTGTTATGTGTGGATAGGGTTGCACGCTGCAACAGTGAGATGTTGAGTACGGTTCCATATATTTGTTTCTATGTATTTTGTTTCTCATTCACTAAGGAGAGTTCATAGCATCTGTTCGACCGTTTTATTTGTTACGTGGGCTGGGAAGTTCCATTCCAGAGTTCTCTTTTCCTTATGTATCACATTCAAGTTTGTAGCCGTTGGCGCATGGTTGGCATCATACTAGATCTTCATCAGTGTTTGAGATAGGTCATTGCCTGGGTAGCTTATACTATGTAAGACGAGACTATTGGACCTGAAACCAGTGTAATCAAAAATATACAAGGTAAATTAAAGAGAGGATATCATTATTCAATTCAGGATGAGGATATGGTCCTTGTCAGGAGAAGCGACTTCATGATTTGATTGATTCAGCAGGTGGTTATGAATTTCTACACATCTTCTCTGTCATGGCAATATGGTGAGGACTGAAACCGGGCTTATTTCTATTATGAGGTGTATTGCGGGCATCAAATTCGCAACATTTTAGCTATTGTGGTTGAGGGATATTATTATGGGCAACCGACTTATGTGGTGCGTGGTGTGATTTCTACATAGATGCACAATCGTATTTTAGCACAATGTGCAGTGATTGATACAGTGTTCGTATGTTAGAATAAGATATTGTAAAGAAATTCGGAGGTCGGAATTTGGTTCTAAAGCTTATAGGTTGAATAAAAGAGAGGACCTTCAGTCCGACTCGAGCTGAGTTGCCAAACTAGAATTGTGATGGCACGGGTACGTGCACAAGGTGTTAAACAGTAATTTTGGACAACTTTGGAGCAATTCCTAGCACGTTCGATGACGAACGTATGTTTAAGTCGGGGAGAATGTAACGACCCGACCGGTCATTTTGAGCTATAGCGCGTCTTTCAGCAGTTTGAAGCCTGGAGTAGCTTCATTTCAGGTATTATAACTTGTACTTGTGGTCGGAATCGAATTTCGAGATGTTTGGAGTTGATTTGGGAAGAAAATTCTAAATTCAGAAGCTTTAAGTCGGAAGAATTGACTAAAGTTTGGATTTTTGGTAAACGACCTCAGAATCAGGAATTTAAGGTTCCAATAGGTTTGTATGATGATTTCGGACTTGGACATATGTTCGGGTCGAGTATCGGGTAGCACGAGAGTATTTCGGCGCCTATTACTGAAGGTTGGCATTTTTAAAGTTTAAGAATTTTCTAAGTTTGGGTTGAAGTGGATTTTGATGTTATCGATGTCCGTTTGGGATTCCGAGCCTGCGAATAGCTCTGCATGGTGATTCTGGTCTTAGGGGCATGTCCGGATGTGGATTTGGAGGTCTGTAGGTCATTTCGGGGCCATTTGGCGAAAGTTGGAAAATTGAAGGTTTTGGGGGATGTTTGACCAGGAGTGGACATTTTGATATCGGGGTCAAATTCCAATTTCGGAAATGGGAGTAGGTCCGTAATGTTAATTATGACTTGTGTGCAAAAGTCGAGGTCAATCGGATTTAATTTGATTGGTTTCGGTGTCGATTGTAGAAGTGAAGTTCTAAAGTCCATAAAGCTTGAATTAGGGTGTGATTCGTGGTTTTAATGCTGTTTGATGTGATTTGAGGCCTAGAGCAGGTTCGTGTTATTTATTGGGACTGGTTGGTACGATTGGACAGAGTCCCGGGAGACTCGGGTGTGATTCGGGATGGTTTCGGACCAAGTTTGGGTGTTTTGATGCTGCTGGTTGCTGGTGTTATTCTTCACGTTCGCGAGGAGCCTCTCGTGTTCGCGAAGAAGGATTTTGCTGCTGGGAATTTGTTCTTCGTGTTCGCGAAGAGGCTCTCGCGTTCGCGAAGAAGGAATTTCTGCTGTCTGTTGTCTGATTTTGGCAGCTTATATCTCACAATCTATAATGAATATGGAGATGATCCAAACATAAAAGTCGTAGCCCTTGGTGTCTAGTTTTCAGAAAGATAAACTATTTATCATTTAGAGTTGTTTACAAAGAATTATGGTGGATATACTACAGGCTGTCCGGGAAGAGATTGGAAATCTCTGTTGCACAGGGTTAATTTTGGAAGCTTATATCTCATAATCTACAAGGAATTGGGAGATGATCAACATATGAAAGTTATAGCCCTTGATGTCTAGTTTTCAGAAAGTCAAACCATTTATGATTTTGAGTTTTGTTCAAAATATTATGACCATTATACTAGAGGTTATCTGAGAATAGTTTGAAAATAGATTTTGAGAATTGTGTTCATCGCGAACACGATGGGGGGAGGGGGGCTCGCGAACGCGAAGAAGGAAGTTGAGGCAGTGTTATAAGTCCTCTATTTAGGACCTTTGAGCCATTATTTCGTATTTTTAGTTGGGAACCTCTGGATTTTGCGATTTTGGAGAGCAATTTCACCACAAAACTTGGGGTAAACATTCTTAACTCATTTGTGATTATATTTCATGGATTAATCTTCATTTCCTGTGTTAGATTATTGATTTTTCAAGAATAAATCAGAAGAAATTTCTATAATTTCACAAAATGAATTTTTGAGTTTTGAATACCGATTCGGAGTCGGATTTGAATGAAATTAGTATGATTAAACTCATAATTGAATGGGTTGTCAGATTTTATGAGTTTCATCGGATTCCGAGACATGGGCTCCACTGCTAACGTTTCGAGTGGAGTTGAGAATTTTTATAAATAGTTAAATTTCAGGCATTGGAGTATACATTTTGATTGGTTTGCATATTGTTTGCATAGTTTTGGATCGACAAGCATCAGTTTGAGGTGTTCGAGTGGCGTTGGAGCCGGCTATGGAATTTTGGAGCGAGGTAAGTCTCTTGTCTAATCTTGTAAGAGGGAATTAATCCCATAGGTGATGCAAATTAGTATTTGCTGCTAATTGTAGGGGCTACGTACGCACGAGGTGATGAGAGTCTGTGCGTAGTTACTAATTATGCTATGTCCGGGTAGTTTAGGACCCAAATCATGAATTACTTATAACGTTTGCATCCTTTATTAATTGAAATACTTGAATCATATTGGAAATTGTTAGAGAAAATAGTAAAAGATCGAAATTTCACATACTTGAATTTTTGTGCAAATTACTCGACCGTTAATAGAAAATTGTACATCCTTATGTGTTTGCCTTGTGATAGCTTCACATCCCGGAGGTTCACAAAATGTCCTCCTTTCTTGTGGAGAGGGCCAAACACCTCGGCAGTATAAATGCATTTATGGATTGTGCCCTACGTCCCTCAGCAGTATACACGTTATTCCGGATCGGGTCAAACGAACTCGGAAGAATCGTGCGTTATCACTAGTAGTTCGAATATTCACAAGATAAATCTTCCAATGAAGCCCGGCATTTTGTGGTATTTCCTACTTAATTGGTATTGCTACTTGGCATTTTACTAAGATATTAATGTAGAATACAAGCTCGAGAAACTTATGCTTTAAAAGAGATAATTGGAAGATTATAAACCTTACCAATTTACCCCACTATTGCTGTGAAATTCATATCTACTCACACTTTTATTATATTGCTCTATTGGACCTTTAGTAAGTGTCGATGTCGACTTCTCGTCACTACTTCTTCAAGGTTAGACTTGATACTTACTGGGTACACGTAGATTTATGTACTCATACTACACTTGATGCATATTTTTGTGCATGTACATATATATCTAGTGGTCTTTTGGGCACAGAGGCGTGGCTATTGCGGGGATTTATGGTGAGCTGCATTCCATGTTACGAATCCGCAGCATACAGAGTCTCCGTCAAAGTTATTTCTTTGTCTAATTTGTACTCCACACAGAGGTTGTATTTTATCATATTTCCTAGTTGATGCTCATGCACTTGTGACACCGGATTTTAGGGGTTTTCTTCGAGCTAATCATTATTGTGGTTCATGTTAATATTTTTATTCATTTTGTAAATTCTATGATATGCTGTTAAATTAAGGAAAAGTCACGATTTCAAAAATACTAAAATGAGTAAATAAATTGATAAATCAATGTTGCCTTGCCTGACGGCGGCATTAGGTGCCATCATGACCCATAGTGAATTTTGGGTCGTGACAGAATACTTGCCTCTTCATCCCTGCCTCCCCCTTCTAGTGCTCCTTAAAATAGTTCCCTTCCGAGTGTCAAGTGAAAAGTTGTCTGTCCTACCTTGGTCCCTTTTTGTTTTTTTTTTTTGTGGTTGGTACTTTCGATTTGTGAATGGTTGTGTAACAATGGTACTACTATTTTTGTTCTCTTTTCTTAAACTTACTGAGCATTCCGTACTTTTACTATGCATGCTATACTCTTATGCTCTATTTTTAGCCATATTTGTGTGCACACATGTGGCATGAGTTAACTATGTTGGACTTCTTTTTGCTTAGTATTTGTAAATAATCCTTTTATGATGCCAAAAGGGGAAAAATTAATCGAGAGGGGGAACATGTTCAGGGGGAAGTACATGAAATATTGTATGGCAATCTGGTTCTCAGGAAGAACTTCAATTATAAGTTTGTCATCATCAAAAAGGAGGAAATTGATAAGTTATGAGTGTCTTTTTATATTTTGATAATCAAATAAACTTTATGATAGGAACCAGATTGGGAACCTGTTACACATCCTCAAGGTTCCAAAGCACAACAAATCTCAAGTCGAGCACAAGTTCTAACATCTAGAGTCAAAGAGAGACATCAGTTCCCTTGATGACTATGCCACTCAACTCCTCACAGCTGTAAAGTCGCTGCAACTGTTCCTCTGCACACACGCAACAATGCAAATAGTGCAATAATCACTTTATGAGGAATGCCTTGTACCGGATATTTGCTTGCATCATCTAAGTGACATCACTTGATTATTATTAACATGAATCAATGAAGAAAACACACACCTGCACATCTGAAAATCGATCAAGTTTTCTCTCAAGTGTATTGCCATCTTGCAAATGACTTCCAGGCTTCAAGAACAAAGAACAACAAAACGAAGGACCAGTTTCCAGCTCTGTGTTATCAATATGTCCTTAGTTGTATTGTACTTTTTTAGAATGAACTACTTGTAATTCCTACTTAGCTTATCTAGAAGCATTGTGTAGGAAATTATTTGTAAAATCATAAACCTTGTGTTTGTGTCTTGGCTAGAGTTAGTCGAGTTGTGAGCTTTGTAATAGAGTTATTACAAAGAGGCTTGTAATAGAGTTATTACAAGTGAGTGAGGGATTAAGAGTTTAATTCCTATGTTACAATAGGTTGTAATCTAAAAGTTGTTCGGTTAGTGAAGTTAAAATCCTACGAGTGTAAGTAGTGATTTTTAATCCCGTGAGCTAGGAGTTTTCTACGTAAAACTCTGTTATGTTATTTATTTATCTCTTATTGTGTGTGTTCTGTGAGAACTGATGGTAAACCAGGTTCGTGAATCCTAAGTTTCCATCAGGACATTCGTTGGGCTATTCTCTTCGGGAGCCTGCGCCCCGGCGATATTATAAGCGCATAAACCAATTGAACACACTCAAAAGTATCTGCCTTTATTTTCTTGGTTCTTTCTCTTTAGGAGGGTGGGCGGAAATTCATTTTCTTCTAAAGAACTCCCATTCCAACTAGCCTCTCAACGTTCACTTGTTCTCATTTTCGGCATCATAACTGGCTATTAATTAACAACTCTATGATAGGTAACTTATAAATCATCCTCTTTTAAATAGTACTCCCTCAAGTTTTTAAGTGTCATTTTAGCTCAGAAAAAAAGGTTTGAATGTATTTGTCGCTTTTGGAAAAGCAAGATAGAATTATTATTATTTTTTAACTTTACCCTTACTATTAAAAAAGTTAAAACTAATTAATGTTCTCACTTCCCAATTAATCGTAGTAATAAAGTGAGAGAAAATAAGAAATAAATAAAGGGTGGTGCTGAGATTAGGTAAGACCAACGTTATAGAACTTGCTCTTTGATTTATGAATAAGTCAAATGTAACAAATAGAAAAAATTGATTCAGAAAAAATTGAACTCATTATAATCTAGGGAAAAATGAAAGGATATGTGTAGAGAAAAAAATAAAAAATAAAAGCAGAGATAAAATCACTAATTAGTAAAAGACAAAAACTAATGTTAACTTTCATTCGGATAACTTCAACCAAATTAATTCAAGAAAGAAAACATAAAATTCACAACTTTTAATAATAATAGTTGTTGTTGTTTTATATTTTATATGCCTAAAGTCACCATTTAGCAGGCACTGAATACCAGATGGTTAAACAAAAAAAACGTAAGCCCCTGACAGATGAAGCCAGAGGGGAGGTTCTTCCCACAAGTATTCATAAGCAAGCTCAATGAAATTGGAATGTTAATATTATTTCCAAGAATGTTTGCTTTCGTGCAAAGGCAAACTGCAGCTTCAATATCCAAAAGTCCACCTAATACTGAACAACAAGGTGTATTTGGTGGATTTCCTATAACTGTTCCCACAGTCCCATTTAGCAACTTGGCACATACCCCAAATTTTAGGGCAAGATTCTTCTGATAGGCTCGGGCTCGGGTTCGCATTCGGGTTCAGGTTCAGGTTTGGGTTCATGTTCAGGTTCAGGTTCAAGTTCCGATTCATGTTAGGATTTGTCTTTGGTTTCGGAGTTGGAACATATAGTGTTCCGAGCGGATTATTACGATGCCAATAGCTATTAACAAGGGTAAAGAAAAAAAGGTTAAAGGATAGAAAGATAGTAGCAAAAGAGGATATCTTTGAGTCCGTAGGTTAATTTGTAGCCTTATAGCAAGCAAATAATTTTGGTTTCTCTATTACTAGATGAGTTTTTTTAGCACTTAGAGATTATGATGGGTATTTATAGGCAATAAAATGGAGTGAAATTGGAATTTGGTATGGATGCAGTGATCATGTGAATAAAGGGTAGGTAGTCTGGAATTATAAGTTGGCATATAATTAGAGCATAGTTATTATTCTTGCTAAACTATAAGAGTATGTCAATAAAATTAAAATGAGAATGTAAAATTAAATGATTCGTAAATGTAGAAATGTGTTGACTAGTTTGGTAACAGATATAAAACAAAAAAAGAGATAAAGGATTTGTCAACAAAGTTGGCATGGAATGAATGGCTTGCGTGGATTTAGGTCTCATTTGTCCATAAAAAAACTTCAGTTTTTTCAATTTGCTTAAAAGATAATGTGTTTGTCCATGATTTGCAAGTTTTTGAAAAAATTTGGAAATGAGTTTTTCAAAATCACAATTTTTTCCCCACTCATAAAATTACAACATTTTTTCAAGTGAAATACATATCCAATCATACTTTCAAATTTTAAATACTATTTTTTAACTTAACTCCAAATACTATTACTATTTTTTTTCTTCAAAAATTACAACTTTTATGTCCAAACGCCTGCTTAGTTTTAATGGTTTTGGATATCACAATTTACATGACCAACCAATAGATGCACATGAATGTAATTGGAAAAGCAAAGAAAACAAAGAAGAATTAATCTACATAGCTCTCCATTCTATTGCTTAAACTAAAAATAGTTATAAATATATATATATATATTAAATCTATGTATTATACATAAATGTATACCGATTATAAAACATGTATAAATATCAACTTGGGCAAATGATGAATTCTTTCAACAAACTTCTTGGCTGCCCTTTTCATTAAAAATACTCAAAAAGACAAGAACCTAATTTATGTCCTACACTATAGTCTATATATGCTCATTGGTATAATTTTGCTGTCGTTTTCATCAAATCTAACAAAAAAAAAAAGACCCTTTACTATGGTCAATGGTCATTGTTTCTCGTTAAATTTTGTCTTCGTTTGGGATGTGATTTATATATGCTTTGATAACTGATAAGACTTATGTCTTGCTAAGCATATTAGTAATTTCAAGACAATATGTTTTAGGATTCAAATGATAGATTTAAACCTACGATCTCGTGATCATGAAGTCTCAACCTAGAGGGTGTTTGGATTGATTTTTAAGCTGGTCAAATCAGCTTTTAATTTTTTTTTTTAAAAATTTCGGTATTTGACAAAGTTAAAAAAATACTTAAAATAAGTTAAAAACTACTTAAAACAAGCCAAAAGTAATAAGTTGGGTAATATTTCTGCTGAAAAGCTATTTTTTTAACCAATCCAAATGGGTCCTACTCTACTCAAGTCATACAACGATTTTTATTGAGCTTAAGTTTTATCTAGTGACAGTGCAAAAATTATTATACATAATCAGATCATGTGAAAACTAATTGTAGATAAACTAATTCATGTGTATGGTTGACAACACAGAAAAATATTGGCTATATATCTATTTAAATTACACAGAATGTGTAAACAATTCTTTTTTTGAACAAACTTTAGGTCTATCTGAATATTGAGCTATTTTCATGTTATTCTAAGAAAAAATATGAAATGCTTTATGCTTATCCCACGTACTATTACTTGGACATACACGCCGTCCACTTATATATGATATTATGGGATCGTGTGGCACGCCGTCCACTTATATATGATATTATGGGATCGTGTGGCACGCCGTCCACTTATATATATATATATATATATATATATATATATATATATATATATATATATATATATATATATATATAACGGTATCAAGGTTAATTTGTACGTGGTTTATAGACAAGCGAATCGATTTGATCCCAAAATGATAATTAAATTAAATAAAAATACAAGACTTAGCATTGAAATTGAGGTAAATCAGTAAATAGCTTTGGTTCCGGGGCACAGCTTCCGAAGTAGTAACACAAGTATTAATAGGCAAGACATAAAGTATTATTGTGCTTTTATATAGTATATAGCATAAGTTTATCAAAAAATTCGCGTACTTACAATGGCTGTTGAAATCACTATTTATTGTCGCGGCCCAAAACCAATCCGTTGTGATGGCACCTATCATGGTACTAGGCAAGCCAACTATTCAGACATTTTCAATACTTTAAATCTGTGAAAGATGCTAAAACGGTTTAAATAAAGCAAAAAATCTCTTAAAAACCGGATAGGAAATCATAATTCAATACATAATAAGAATTATGCCAAGTGTGACTAATAAGAATAGTATGACATCTCTATAACTACATGTCAATGTGAGAACCGTATGTGATACAACACAGTGAAATCCCAAGTACTCACACTTTCTGAGCACTCAATCTGCCCGTCTCAAGTCTCGCTCGTCACACTCAGTCACTCAGCACAGTACGATACCTGTTGCGGCGTGCAGCCCGATCCACATATAGCCCTAAGGCCCGTTACGGCGCGCAACTCGATCCACATATATATAGATATCACTCACAACACACCCCAACTCAGTCATCAACCTCTCTAGTCTCTCGGGCTCACAACACTCATGCTAAGCAGCCCTAATCAGTGATACGAAGATGTGACAATATACGATAACAAAGACTGATATATGACACGTAATGATGAATCTGACTGAGTACATAACTGCAATTAAACAGATAACTCAACAGCAAAAAACGACCAATGTGGGACCCAATAGTACCAGCATATAGCCTAAACATGATTTCTAGCATGAATCACCGCTCAAGTGCTCTAACACGTAAAGTACAATAAAATATTCAGATAAAATAGCTACGCAGTTCCAGTAAATAGACTAAATCACAATTTTTATGATGCATACCCACACATCGTCACCTATCATGTGTGTCACCTCAACATAATCACATAGCACGAAATTCAGGGTTTCATACCCTCAGAACCAAGTATAGAAGTGTTACTTACCTCAAATTATGCGAAACTCTACTCCAACAAGCCCTTGCCTCGCGAAACGGCCTCCAAATGCCTCGAATCTAATCACAAAAAGTTCGATACAATCAATACGAGCTAAAGGAATCAATCCTACATGAAATTACTAATTTCTTAATTAAAAAGTCAAAAGTTTATTCAAAAACCGGCCCCCGGGCACACGTCTCGAAACCTAATAAAAGTCATAAAATTCGGAAGCCCATTCAACCACGAGTCAAACCATACCAAATTTACCAAAATCCAACACCAAATCGATACCTAAATCCCCAATTTAAACTCTCCAAATCCCTAGCCTCAACTCCTAAAATTACACCTCAAAATCACACAATCCAGGTGGAAAAATCAATGGGAAAACATAAATATTGAGTAAAATTTAACCACAAGTGACTTACCTCAAGAATCTTTACGAAATTCCTCTCAAAATTGCCTAATCCCGAGCTTAGAATGTTCAAAAATGAAGAAAACTCGCGGAACCCTCGATTTAATATCCTGCCCAATGCCCTCGCACCTGCGGCCTCGTGCGTGAGAGAAATCTCCCGCTTTTGCGATTTGCCAAGGCTCCACTTCCTCCGCTTCAGCGATCCTCCACGCGCAAGTGCGAGTCCGAACCTGCGAAAATCCTTCTGCATCCGTGCTCCACAACTCCAATCCAAACTCTGCCTCTGCGCTCCAGTCGCTGTATCTGCGGCCACGCAGGTGCGGCAATTCCCTCTCACATGCGACCCCTGTATGCCCAACTCCAGACCGCATCTGTGTTTCCCCTGCTCGCACCTGCGATTACCACTACGCAGGTACGATTGCACTAAAATGGGTGTGATTCAGCAACCTTTCAACTTCCAATCTTGATCCGTTAACCATCTGAACTCCGCCCGAGGCTCCCAAGACCTCAACCAAATATACCAACATATCCTAAAACATGATACGAACTTAGCCGAGCCCTCAAATCATATCAAAAACACAAATCGCACCCCAATTCATGCCTAATGAAAACAAAGGAATTTCAAATTCTACAAGCGTTGCTGAAACCTATCAAATCACTTTCGATTAACCATAAATTTTGCACACAAGTCACAAGTGACACAACGGACCTACTCCAACTCCCGAAACCCCAATCTGAGCCCGATAACCACAAAGTCCACTCTTGGTCAAACTTCTAAATTTCCAACTTTCGTCATTTCAAACCTAATTAACCTACGAACCTCCAATTCACCATTCGGACACACTCCTAAGTTTAAAATCACCCAACGGAGCTATCAGAACCATCAAAACTCCATTCCGGAGTCGTCTACATATAAGCCAACATCCAGTCAACCTTTTCAACTTAAGCTTCTAACCTTGAGACTAAGTGTCTCAATCTATTCTGAGACCTTTCCGAACTCAAACCAACTATTTTGACAAGTCACATAACAATAATTAAGGGGAAATGAGCAGTAAATGGAGAAATGAGGATAAAACTCTCAAAACGACCGGCCGGGTCATTACATCCTCCCCCTCTTAAACAAATGTTCGTCCTCGAACGGGTTTAGAAACATACCTGGAGTCTCAAAAAGGTGTGGATATCTGCTCCGCATCTATCGCTCGGTCTCCCGAGTGGCCTCCTTAACTGGCTGACCTCTCCACTGCACCTTCACTGATGATATGTCCTTTGACCTCAACTTTCAAACCTGCCGATCCAAGATGGCCACCGGTTCCACATCATAAGTCAAATTACTATCCAACTGAACCGTGAAGAAATACTGGATGCACACTCGACAAACTAGGTGGCAAGGCAAGCTGGTAAGCTACCTCTTCGATCCTTTGAAGCACCTCAAACGGCCCAATATACCGAGGGCTCAACTTGCCCTTATTTCTGAACCTCACAACACCCTTCATGGGTGACACCTTGAGCAGTGACTTTCCTCAACCATAAAAGAAACATCACGAACCTTCCTATTTGCATAACTTTTCTGTCTAGACTGCGTCGTGCGAAGGCGATCCTAAATCAATTTAACCTTGTCCAAAGCATCTTGAACCAAGTCAGTACCTAACAGCCTAGCCTCCCCCGGCTCGAACCAACCCACCAGAGACCGACACTGTTTCCCATACAAAGCCTCATATGGAGCCATATGAATGCTCGACTGGTAGTTATTATTGTAGGCAAACTCCGCGAGCGGCAGAAACTGATCCCAATAACCCCCAAAATCTATGACACAAGTGCATAACATATCCTCAAATATCTTAATAGTGCGCTCTCACTATTCATCCGTCTGAGTTTGAAATGATGTGCTCAACTCAACCTAGGTGCCAACTCTCATTGTACTGCCCTCCAAAACTGCGATGTAAACTGTGTGCCACGATCTGAAATGATGGACACCGGCATACCATGAAGGCGAACAATCTCGTAGATGTAAATCTCAGCCATCGCTCTAAATAATAAGTAGTCCCAACTGGATGAAGTGCGCGAACTTGGTCGATCCACAATCACCCAAATAACGTCAAACTTTCTCGAAGTTCGTAGGAGCCCAACTACAAAATCCATGGTCATCTGGAAGTTGGTGAAGATACCTTTCTTGGCAGGAAATTTTCTGACCCCCTCTGAAATGTTTCTGATGCTTGATTAGACGTACGTCTCTCCATATCTAATGCCCCGTACACGCGTCACTCAACAATTCAGCAATACTTTTGTCAGTTCTCGAGGTAATCATGGCCACGATTTTAGCCGCATATTACTTTACTTATACACCTCATCCCTCTTCTTCTACACTTCACAGTTTTTCAAAGCTCTCTCAACTTCTTTGCATCTAACTTTTCCTGGCTTTCACTCCTCTTTAATCTTCTTCTTCAAAGAAGCCTTATTTCCATCTGCTAATCATGGCCTCTGATTCCAAGAACTCAAGCTCTTCAAAAAATAGAGAAAGCCCCGATGATGTTTCCCCACATACGATGAGCACTATTATTCCCATGAGGCTTAATACAACCAAGGACTTTGATGAGAAGTTCTATTTTGCTAACTCCCACAAATGGGCTGTTGGTGTATACCATTCTTCCATCCGTCCTTCTAACATTCCTGCTGTGAAGGAATACTGTGATTGTTATGATTTGAACATCATCGCTCCCGATCTGGCAGAGCGGGCAACCTTCCCTAAGAAGGGTTTTACGTATGTTTACACGTACCCTTTCACTTTAGACCCGTTCTCATTGAGCGGGGGACTTGATTCCATAATCTTGGAGTTTTTCTTCCGCTATCAAGTATGTTTGGCATAGATGAGCCCTTCTGTGTGGCAAATGGTAGCCTGTATTTGGCGGCTATGCCAAGAGACTGGGAAAGAGCTCTACCTGGCTTGAATGATGAACCTATATTCCCCCAAGATTTTCCGTAGGGGGATGATAAATTTTAGCAAATGTGGACACCATGCTTTGCTCACTAGTATGGATGAAGACAACGACCGTGGATGGATGGAGGAGTTCATTGTAGTTGTCACTAGGGATATCATCCCGGCCACAACTCCATCCTTTCCTGATTGATGGACAGGTACACGTATGTTCGACGTCTGTCTTTTCTCTGATTAAAGATTGTTTCATGTTGTCAATGATCCTTCTTTTTTTATTATTTCAGCAACTCGATAGACACCACTAAGGGTTGAAAGCTTGGACCAGTAGGTCCAGATGATTTTGGATGTTACTACGCCTGAAACCCGCCGATGGAAAAAACTGGCCCTAAAATACGGGTGAAAGGCCAAGAATCATGGTATGTTTATTCTAGAACTAATCTTGTTTTTATCTCGCATATAAGAAAAGTGACTAACTTCTCTTTTTGTTGAATTTAGGTCTTCCGTAGGGCTGTGTTACTGTCCCCGAGGAGGATGTTTTGGTTGATCCCGAAGATACGGCGAGGTTGCTGTAGGAGGCCTTCGCCCGAACGGGTGTCATCAGACATGCTTTCGGGGCAGGTACTTTTTCTCGGAGTCCCCGGCCGGAGAACAAGCAACAAAAAAGGCGGCATTCCTCTATGGTCGAGGGTCAAAATAAAAAGGTGAAGAACATCGTGCCCGAGCCATCCACGGTCACTGTGGTGATCGATGATGATGGGGGAGCCAGTAATGAAGGGGCTTCCCTACATAGGAGACGACAACCTTCATCATCTCAACATGATGCTCAATTTTCCGAGCTAATAAAACCAATGGTTGATGACGTCCAAGTGCTGTGGGGAGAGAGTGTTATATTTGAGGATGCCAATTCTCGCTTCCGAGCCCCAATCGTTACTCTTGGTACTGGGAGGTTGTGTACCGGTCCTCTTCTATCTCCGGTTGATGAGAAACCAATAACTTGCACTGCTTTTGATGTAACTGTTTCTCAACCCACAACGGCATCAGCTTCATCTCCTTCTTCGCCAATCATGGGAATTTGGGGCATAACTATTCGCCGCAGACACCCGAGAGAAGGATGTCCTACATCCCCAGTCCCTAGTTCATGGGAATTTGGGGCATAACTATTCGCCCCTCTTCGAAGATCCTTAAAGAAGGAGGAGCGTCTCCCTCTCGGTCTCTACCAGGTGTCATCTGATGTCCCGGTCAGTGGAACTCGCCAATTACTTAAAGCCTCTAGCTTCAGAAAAGGATAAG